>NW_004567105.1:52464796-52493254 GCF_000260355.1 Condylura cristata
GAGAGAGAGAGAGAGAGAGAGAGAGAGAGAGAGAGAGAGAGAGAGAGAGAGATGAGGACCTTCAAAGATAAAAAGTCCATGCCTTTAAAGAGAATTTTAACGGTTCCAAGAAAAACATTTTACATGGACATCCCTCACATCTTCAAACACATTCAGCAATTGCCAACCTTGAAGCCTTTGGGTAAACTGTTGCCTCTGCTACAGACAACACTCTACCTCACCAACCAAAAAAAACTCAAGTCTTCTCACTTTTCGTGGTGCAGCTTAAATGTAATGTGGAGTCCTTCTGAGGTATCTTTGAGCAGATCAACACCCAACCTTCTTTCCTCCACTCAACTGAACTTAACAGTTTAAAGCCTTTGTTTCTTTACATCCCTGTAAAGTCTCCTGTGCTAGACTCAACTCTACCTTATAACAAGTTTTTTTTTTTTTTTTGGGGGGGGGGTTAAGATTTAGTTATTCATGCATACAGAACTGGCCAGAGGTACAGAGGGTGAGAGGATTCACCAGAGACAGAGCTGGGAGCAGAACATACAGTTCCACAAAGCACACTGCTGGGAGCAGCAGGCAGGTCAGGAGAGGTCTGCCCAGCCATGTGAGTCACCTCCCTAGCCAGGGATAGAACTCCGCTGAAGTGACTGTGACGAGCTTCAAAGAGCTGTGCTTTAACCCACTGTGCTGCCAGAGAGGGCCCAGTATAACAGGGATTCTGACAGGTAAACCGAGAGCTCCTTAATCAAAGGAGGAATATGCTAAAAATTAAGATGTCAGATAGAATGAGGTTTAAGGTATTTAGATACACAATTCCATGATATGAATTTTGGTGTTCATACAAGTACAAGATTTCTGAGCTTTTCTGAAAACAAACAAACAAACAAAAAAAACAGAGGTAAAAAGACCACAATTTCAATGTCCTTAGAGCTTCTTAATAACCATGTCACCCAGACTGAACCAAACCAAACTAATCATCCTTTCTATTATCAATGACTCGTCTATGCAATCAGGAGTAACACCAAATTCACCTCAATACCTATGAGAGTGGCGATTAACCAAATGATAAAAAACAAATGCTGGAGAGGATGAGGAGAGAAGGGAAACCTTGTACACTGTGGGTAGAAATGTAAGTTGGGGCAGTCATAAGGAAAGCAGTAAGTATGTTGATTACTCAAAAATCTAAAAGAAGACATTCCATACGATCCTGTTATCCCACATCTAGATGTTTACCTGAAACAGACAAACACTCATTCAAGAGATACAGGCGCGCCTATGTTTACTGTCACATGATTTACAATAGTCAAGAGCTGGAAACAATCTAAGTGTTCCCAGACACGAATGCATAAAGAAGATACAGTGTGTGTGTGTGTGTGTGTGTGTGTGAGCGTGTATGCATGTGTGCATGTGTGCACATGCACATACAATGGAATGCTACTCAGCTATAAAGATAAGAAAGTGGTGGCCTGCTATTTGTATAACGTGGATACTTCAAAGCAAGTAGCCAGGTAGAGAAAGAAAAACACTCATGTGGTGTATATATAGAGAAGTCAAACATAACTAAATAAAACAAAAATAAAATTTAGGTTGGAAAAACAACTCGTGTTTTCAATAATTATCTCATATGTGAAGACTTCAAATCACACTGGCCTGTTCCAGAAGTATCTCTTTGAAAATGCAGATGAATATGAGATTTCCAAGTTAAAACCCACCTCTTTATTGCTCTCAAGTAATCCTAAGGGCTATCCAGAATGTAAATTATTGACAAAGAATATTTCTCGACCAAGAATTTCATTCTCTGAATCAAGTATCTTTCAACCCTATTAGGCTAGTGGCAAAAATTGGCTCAGACAGAAAAGATTATTCTAAGTATAAAGAGCTGTGTTTCCACTATGAAAAAATTTAATGGGAGAAAATGGGTAAAAGGGAACCATTATATGGTGAAGGACAGAACTGGAGTTTTCCTAGTGAACTTCATGTGGCATAAATACAAGTTAATTTTTAATGATTTGCACTTGAAACTTATATAATGTTATAATGCAACATTACTTCAATGAAAAAAAAAAGAAACTCCTTATTAAGCGCAGTAATGTAATTTCAAAGTACACCATATTTAAACAAACATTTTGACTTCCCAAAGGATATAAACCTATTAATCAAACCTAGTCTTTCAGAAAGCAATCCACTTGAGTAAGTCCAGAGGAAAAAGCTTTCCAACTAGTCACTGGAATTGCATAAACAGCACAGGCAGTTGACTGACCCATAATTTATGAGATATCCAGATGCTCTTTAATTATATTTCAAAATGCCAAATGATTTTTCCATTTGGAAAATGGTTCCCAGCTATGTTCTCAGGAAATGAAAAATTTGGTGTGTATTGAGAAGGAAGGACACTGTAAGTACTAATGTCATGTAACTGGAGGTTAATCAAACATGGGATTCCCATTCTGCAAAGCTCTTAGGCACAGAATTAGACTTCGGGGGGGAAAGCAGCAGGTCTGTTAAATGTATGGTTGGTATATGTGTGTTGACTGGGGGTTGGGCAGGGATTTGTAAAATATCCATCATAGCAGTAGGTACCACAGAAGGTGAGGAATGTATAGAAATAGCTCACATAAGAAACTCAAAAACAAAAGCAGCAAAAACAATCAAAATAATCTATTCTAATGTTTATGCTCCTTCTCTAGGTTCTACATTGCCAAATGCTTTGTCTAGTTTTAACTTTGTGAGTCCAAAGAGAAATACGTAACTAAAACACACTTTCCAACTAATCATGGAGCAGTCACATACATCAGTCTCTCAAGCTGGTGATTCATTACTGAAAACTGGTAAATATTCTTAGATATGTAACTGAGACTGAAAAGATATAACCAAGCAAATACAACGGTTCTCAACTAGGGCCAATTTTGACAACCCACACTAAACCCCAGGACATTTACAACATCTGAAAACAGTTTGATTGCCCAGACTTGGGAAGAAATATGATGCTGGCATCTAGTGGGCAGATCAGCAATGCTGCTAACCATCCCATAATAATCAGAACAACCCCACACATCAATGAATTATATGGTCCTAAATTTCAACAGTGTCAAAGGTGAGAAACACTAGTTTAGAGGAATGCAGATCTCTAATGATTATCACAGCCAGTGATTTCCCCATGGTTTTTAAGAGGCCCATTAGAAGCCAAGTGCACACGAATCCACGTTAAAGATTCTCTCTTCATTTCTAATACATACTGGGGGAGAGGGATGATGTACAATGGCACTTGAGTAAAGTGAATCTAAAAATAAATCTAGACACCTCTATTTCCAAGGGAAAATGCTAAGTAGAATTTCCATTGGGGAAAAAAAAAAAAAAGGAATTATCACCTTCACTGACACTGAGTCCTTCCCTATTCTAATTGTAAACAACTCAAATAAGTTTTAAAATCCTATGTAGAATTTTATGGGGATGTAAATGATAAGAATGCCAACAATGCCACAAATGAGTGAAATAAACTACATGGGGACACTAAGTAGAGATAGGGACTGGGGCCAAAAACGGTGTTCTGTCTAAAGAGGTCAGGGACTACTGAGTCTAACTTGTTCCAGTGAGAGAAAGGCTGACCCAGCAGAAGACTTCTGGTATAAAAAGACATATATCTCTCACTCCAACTTCTATGTATTAGTCACTAGTCTTAATAGCAATCACCATTTTCCTGTGTCTAAAGGATAAATATTTGCAATTATGATCATGCAACTCCACTCATTCATATCCCAAGATTCTTTGCTAAACTTCAAACAATCAGTCCCTGAAGCTCAACTACCCCTCACAAAGCATGGTTCAGGCCTTCGGCTCCATCACATATGTCAGTTTTTGATACCTTGTTAATATGTATTGACCCACTGTCTGTGAAAAAGGTGTTGTTAAGGAGATTAATAGCCTGAAGAAATTCTGTATCTGTTTAATTGCTAATTTGTCTTCCCCTAGCAAACAGACTCAGTTTATTATGAGCCATTACTTCTCCCAAACATCAATTATATCTGGTATTTGGTAAACATTCAATATTTGGTGAGTAAACGAAATAAAATATCCTTATCAATTGACATGTGACTATTCTAGTACTAGTCAAAGAGCATGAAGCTCTTTTCACATAACAGTGCAGTGAAAAATCACAGAAAAGGAACTATTACTGACACCAGCACAGATTCACTTTTCATGAAAACATATAAATGCCTTAAAAAATGGGTGGACACTGCAGTGAAGACCATTTTGATCCGGAATTCCATACTCTCAACTGTAGTATCAATTTTTGTTTGTCCCATTATGAGGTAAAGACTTATAAAAGCATAATATAAGATTGTATATTCAATCTGAAGGGGATAAAAATACACTAAGTAGCCAAGGATATTCAGTCTCACTACTTCTATTCAAAACTGTACAAGCAAGAACAACTAAACAAGAAATAAAAGAAACCCAGGTTGGAAACAAGTAAGGCAATGTTCTTTAAAAAAAAAAAAAAAAAGATGAGATCTAATTAACAAATTCAGGAAGCTTGTAGGATACAAGACCAATATAAAAACTTGGTGGTTTTTATATTCCAGCAGCAAGCAATCTAAAAGTGATATAAGTAAAATGACTTCATTTTTAAAAAATCAGAATAAGAACACACAGGAATAAATTTCAAAAAAGTATAAGAAGTTTATATTGAAAACAAGAAAGTATCATTGAATGAAATTAAAGATCTAAGAAGATGGAAAGATGTTACTTGTGCATGTATCAGAAGACTTAAAGTTATCTGAACTGATCCCGAGAGCACAGAGATAAGTAGACCAGAAGCCTATAAAGATTTTCATTCTTGTGAACTAACATTCCAGTTCTTTGTTTACCATATAACCTTATCACCCTAGAGCTCACTTTTCAATCATATTTAAGGAAATTTTTTAGATCTCTGGTTAATTTCTTACCCCCCCCAAAAAAAAAAATGAGGAAAACTCCACAGGGTTTATTCCAGTGAACCTATATTAGCCCTTAATGATAACTACTTTTCAGTTTTTTATAATCTTCATATTAGATTTCTTTTCTATTGCTAAATAGGAATAGCTTAAAAGACCAAGGAATTCTAGCATACACTGATTTGTGATCTTACAGAACAGTGTGCAGTACTGCATAAACTACCTCACTCACTGGACATATTTGCAAACTATTGAAACACAATAAAATATAGCAATAAGAATGCAAATATATAAATGCTAGCTTAATATAAAAATATAAAATAAATGCTAAATATACATAACATACAAAATAATATAAACAAAAAATGTATAAATATCCAAAATAAATGTTAAAATATCCTGCACTCAAATGCCTGAGTTGTAAGAGGATTCCACTGGGGTTTATAAAAGGTCAAGTCACAACCAAAACAGAAATGTAAACCATAGAAAACGGGTGTTCACAATTTATTTCTTAGCCTGACTGAGCAATGAACAATAAAAGAGAACCCAAAATAGGAAAGAAGAAAATTAACTCCTACCAAATAACATCCCCACCATGGCACTGAACGAGGATGGCCTTTCAGAGCTAGCGGGCCCAGTGCTGAAAGGGTATGGCAGGTCTGTAAAAATTAATTCCCTTTCTTTTTGATGTAGCAAATGTTCCAATATTCATTTAAGGCTCCAAAAATAAAACTTAAAATATTAAGTGTTTTTGGTGAGTTTGGGTGATAAATGCCAGAATATGCACAACAATTCTGATACCCTGACACTTCCAATGAAAATTATTTCATACAAAAAGTCCCAAATTTAACAACAGAGATCTCAGGAAGTATTTCTCTCACTTAATAAGCCTTGGCAGCATTTCAAATTAAGTAGTCTATTGTGTAAGGAGCTAATTATGTTAAGATTAAGCCCAAAGAATGATTGGGCCATTTACTGTACTTTCAGTAATTATGCCAGCTTTCTATATTCAAGAACACAACTTGTTCATACTAATTTTGAAAGGTGTCACTGCTAAACCAGTAAGTTGCAGAACAAACACAGCTTGTTCAAAGTTTAAATATTTTGGAACCAAAGAGGTATTTCCTTTCACCAACTAGCATTTATTTTATATATTTGCATTCCTATTGCCATTTTTTCCATTACTTCAGTTCCATTGTATGGGAAGATTCTATGTTTAGACATATAGAATTCCAGGAGTGTATCTTTGACACTCAAGTACACACTCCTTTTTCTTCTAAAACCTATATACAAAGTGATGTTGATTGTTTATTACATTTTTATTAACCACACAAACATATAAATTTTTGTGATGGTTTGGTCAGCTGTTTGTCCCCCATTCTGATCTAAAGATAACCTACAAAACAGCCAAGATGAGACACTTATGTGGCTTCTCTACATTTTATTTATTAAATGCCCTACTGGGCACCTAAGTAGTTAGACCAGAGTTTAAAAACAGAATTGATTTCTATAGACTTTTAATACACCTCCCTACTGCTGCAAAAGCCCACATTCTCAATACTTCAGGATTAGACATCTGAAAGCTAAGTCAAGCTGCTGCAGATCAACACTGGCCCAAAAATTCAATAAAAGCTGGAAATCGCACAATCTAAATATATCTTTCTTTCTTTGCAGATTAAATAGAAAATGTTCTTCAATTTGAAATAAGACAGGTCTAGGAAGGTTCACTGTAATAACAAAATAATTAAAAAGGTGTGCAAAGATTGCACAGGGCAAAGACTCCTTGATACAAAAATGAAAGCCTGGATGAAAATGTTGTATTTCTTAACAGAATGAAAAAGGGAATGCAGAGAGGGATGTTCAACCCTTTACAAATGGAAGTTGGGGGACAGTTGTCATTTCCATAAATAAGTACCAGAGTACATTACTAGACCTCCTAAAAAAGTCATACTTTGCAGAAGATAACTAACGTAAGGCAGCTTTATATACCTATATATATACCTATATATATATATATATATATATCACATGGGCTCACATTTGTGAAGTAGAAGTCCCAGAAACATTTGTATCTAATATTTAACAATGGTGATAATGTGATAATTTGTGGTAGAACAGAGTCAGAAATTGAGCAGAAAGAGATCACAGTTAAGTCCTACTTACACTGCTGTAGGCAAGTGCTTAGAAACTATAATTTTAAGTAAAACGATATACAGGGAGAGCAGATACTCTGAAAACTTCGTTTCATTCCATGCTGGCCAGGATATATTTTCCTCAACATTATACAAAGCAATGGTATGCAAAGATCTGCTGTACTTTGTTCTATATGTTATTTAATTCTTGACAGTCAGTCTACTACTTGTAGAATACCTTTTAAAATGCCAAGTACTAACCTCAAGAAGTATCTCTCAATTTAGAAAATTAAATTTGCCATTTAATATTTGGAAAATACACTTTAATGGAATTTGTAATAAATAAAGCTAATACAGTTTTAATTTTGTATGCAAAACACTGTCTGGATGAGAAAACAACAGAAACTGCATACTTTAGTTATGCATACTAATTACTATTTTAAAAAATCATAATGAATCAACTTTAGGATTAAAGAAGAGTTGCCAAATTGGTACATATAAGTTTCCCTCACCAACTTCTCCAGTGATTCCACCTGACACAGCCACAGAATGGTTATCATAGCTGGAAAATGAACATAAGTATGACACTATTAACTGAAAGACCATATTTAAATTGTACCAGGTGTTCCTTGAATGTCCTTTTTATATTCCACAATCCCATATTTCACTTATTATTTCTCCTTAACTTCCTTCAGTCTCTCTATATAACAGTTTCTCAAATTGTCCTGACCCTGAAAATAGTCACTACAAATATCTCTCATTCTGGGGTACATCATCAAGGATGGAGTGAAGTTACATACTTTTCACTAGAATACCACAACGGCAATGCTAGGTCCTGCCTTCTTCCACATTACTGATGTTGCCTTTAAAAAATCTTTCATTGACATTGGCTTACCAAATTCTAAATTTTTAAGCATAATCTGTAATGTTTTTTATGAAGAAAAATTACTTTTAGTCACTCATGTCTAAGACTCCTAAAACTAGGAAGTGGATTTCAAATATAAAGATGCCTCCCTCGGCTCTCCCTGGTGGCACAAGAGGTTGCATTATGAAGCTCTCCAAAGCCATTGCAGCAAGAGGTTGATCCCGGACCAGGGAGCTGACCCACATGGCCTGGCAGACGTCTCTTGACCTGCCTGCTGCCCCCCTCAGTAGTGTACTTTGTCATTCTAAATGTTCTGCTTCCCACTCTGTCTCTGGGGAATCCTCTCAGCCCCCGACACCTCTGACCTGTACCCCAGTTCTGTATGCACAAATAAAGAAATCTTTAAAAATAAATAAATAAAGATCCCTCCCTGCCAGTTGCATCCCTCACCTTGATTCTAATGAAAGGTGTTCAAAAATGAAATAGAATGAGATTTATACTTCATTTTTATTCTAACATGGAGAAAAAAACATTCAACCATTTCTAGAAGCTTTGTTTTTGAATTGCATTCCTGCAAGAAATGACAGCAGTTTTATATATGAGATTACAAAGACTGTGGCAAAAAGGGGTGTACGTTTGTGTACGTGTATGTGTGTGTGTGTCAGACAGACAGACAGACAGACAGACAGACAGACAGACAGACAGACAGACAGACAGACAGACAGACAGACAGACAGACAGAAACTCCAAGAAGTCAGTCCTCCAGCTGACAGATGCCTGGATCACTAGCTAACTCCCAAACCATAAGTAGAGAGGAAATAGCTCTTTTAAGATAACCTTCCTTTTGAAATACTTCCCATTTCACCTTGTATGTAAAGATAGGAATGTAAAGATAGGAATTTACTAACTAATCAAATAGCCTCTGTAATTAACATTAGAAACATTGTGGTGCCTTTAAAAGAGGATCCTATCTCTTTCAAAGCCTTTGCCTTGCAGATGGCATTCAAGTACTCCTGACACAGTCCCCAGGCGGCCAGGCCCCTTCAGAAATGGCTCCCCAAATGGTATCAATAGGAAATACTTCTTCAATTGATAGTTGCTAAAACAGAGTGTAATGGAAAGAAGGATCCAGCCTTAATTAACACTCAAAATTCCAAGCAGGGCAGCACTTTGACATATGATTTCTGCACACTGAAAAGAGAAAAAATGAAAAGAATGATCAAAAGCCAGAGTCACAGATTTCATGAGATTTTTACCCCCTCTCTGAGGTTCTCTGCTTTAGAAAGGGCATGTGGCAGAGGGAAAGAGGAAGGGAATTTCTGATGGTTAACAATTTTCCATCCATTCCTACTCTATTCACCTGTTGGGAAGGAGTCCAAGGACATGTAGAACTCCACATATTTGCTCTGCCCTCAGCCTGCTTGGTCCTCCAGCTCTACATAAAAGTCTCTGATGCCAGCTTTGTTCTATCAGAAATAAAACTAATGTGACACGGCCTCAGAACTCCAGCTATGGCCTGAGCCAACAACTCTCTTATGACAGATTTTCTCAACTGTACCATTTCCTATTTAAATTACAATGTACCCCAACCCAGAAGTGTCCACAAATATGAAATGACCATGGTATCATTAAAAAATTGATCCATCAGCAACACTGAAAACATGTTTGCATTGACTAGATGAAAATCTGCCCAGAAACATTTGAAGAGACCTGGTCAGCTGAAGCACATGAACTTCCAAAAGTAAGCTGAGGAATACAGCAGTAGCTGTGAGTTCGCCACCACATCTCAAGGCACGGAGTAGAGAGAGAACAGGGCTGCATCTAATTATTATACTGCCCAGAAGAGCTTGCATTGCAAAGCTAAGCTGAGAATCAAGGAAATGGCATTGGTTTGGGGGTATGATTCCAGATTTTGCTGACTGTTGGAGACTGTTTCAGAGCATCCATTCCTGGTAAATGCATTTTAGAATTCCTCTTCAATAGAACAATAAAAACCCCTAACACTGATTCTGTGTCAAATACTATCCAGTACTTGAATCAACAGAAATATGCCCATCCTCAACCTTCTACTCTACTGGCTGATGTTTGATGATGAAGCAACTGGGCAGGAATAGGTTGAGGAATCTCATATCCTTTAACCAATGAGGAGTGGAAGCCATGTCATAAACCCAGAAAGGCAGATTCAGAGTCCTGGTCATTTTGATGCTCATCTATACCATCCTTTGAACAGTCACTCATTTGTTTTCACATACGGGAGTTAAGAGGAAAGTTAAGTCTTTGAGACACATAGAAAATAGGAAAACTATCTCCCCCACTAACAAAATACTACTGACATTCACACAAAACACTTCCTATGCCTCACATAATCAACTGACTTTCCTCAAGGAAATATTTTGAAACATAAAAATACATGGCGAGCCCTCCCTGATGGCACAGCGGGTTAAAGCACAGCACTAAGAAGCTAAAGCCACTTCCCCATGAGTTCAATCCCCACCTGCATTGGAGGGGATCCACATGGCGTGACAGACCTCTCCTGACCCACCCGCTGCTCCCCTTAGCAGGGTACCTCGTCGATCTGCTTATTCTGGGACCCCCCCCACTCTATCTCTGGTGAATCCTCTCACTGCCCCTGCACCTCTGGCCTGTACCCCAGTTCTATATGTACAAACAAATAAATCTTTAAACAATAAATACAGGGCAATGCAAACTAAATCTTCTTGTTTCTGGCAGCTATCTAAAATTAAGAACTGTTTCAAATATAACTGACAGCCACATAGCCGTCAACATTATCTAACAAGATCTGGTGGTTTGCTAAATTTGTTCTAGGTCTGTTTAATATAAGACATAGGAAATGGTACAGGTAACATTGCAATTTATCCAGGTTGCCAGGTTGGTGCTATTCATCCCACAGGTATGAATACACCACATATGGTTACCTATTGTCAGGTGAATGTCATTCAAGCAGTAGCAAGCTCTCCCTTCACAACTGTTATCAAGATTGTTGTATGTGTCACCCAAACTACATGTATAAACAGTTTTTTCAAGCAACAAATTAATGACCTGATCGGAAAGCAGTGAAATCTTCAACTTTACTGTATTAATAAACACCTCCCCCAAAAGGTTTCCCCAATCAGCTACAACCCAATGATTACAAGAAGGGAGGAAAAAGTCCCATTTTTACAAGCCTACATTTATTTATTTCTTTTACCTTTTCTTTTCTTTTTTTTTCTTTTTTTTACTTTATCAGTCCACTGATGGAAGAATTTGATCCGAGACCAACTCCTCAGATTTCCTGAAGACAGATCTCAAATGAGTATTATAATTTCAAGGAAAGTATCTTTCTTTACAAATGTAGTGGTTCCACCAGGCTGGATACTTTACTTCTGCCATTATATCTGGATTCTTCCAGAACAGATGGACTAGACATGTAGAAGTCTTGCATACAAACTGGTCCAGAGATGGCTCACCTCTCAAGAAAAGCAAATGTAATGCAGCTCACTGAAGCAGATGGCTCCAGAGAGAATGCTGTGACCCCTCAGTCAGACAGACAGACAGACAATCTTTTCCTCTCTCTCTCTCTCTCTCTCTCTCACACACACACACACACACACACACATTCACACACAGATGGTCATGAAAAAAATGTGCCTAATTGTGAGTGAACACTTACTAAAGGCCATGGAATTAGTCACTGTATCATTATCAAATCAGGGCACAGAGGAAATAAGTAACTTGCCCGAGATCACAAAGCTGCTACTGAGTTACAGAGCCAAACACTGGAAAAGCAACTCATTCTAACTCCAGAACTTCTATTTCTTACTATTTCAACCTCAGTGGCACTAGAGATACCCTTTACTACAAATTCATGTTATTTTCTGCAGGATATATTTATTTGACCTAGTCCTCTCCATAACAAGATGTTTGGAAATGTTTCCCTTACAGAAGTTACAACAGTACATGGGAGATATGAGAAAAACTCCGTTATCCTAGAATGAGGCACTCCTGCGCTGACTAAATAGAGCAAACCTGCTGAGAGCTTTGAACCTGATTTCAGGTAAGAACACTGAGCTTTAAAACACAGGTCCCAGGATGCTTAATGCCTATGGTTTTTAAAGTTAAATAGTCTAGCTGAGCGACAGAAAGAAAGAAAAGGAGAGAGAGCCATTTATCTTCTTCAAAAGAGAAGACAAGCAAGCAACGCTGCTTGGGAGCTGAAGTTCCAAAGGCCCACAGTCATTTCCAGACCCTCTGCCCTGACTACCAAAGCCACCTTCCCCTAGATCAATGGGATGTGGGACATGCAATGAATTCTAAAATGAAAGACTAGAGAGAAACAGGTCTTTCTTCTTATCCCTTGTGCAACATGTCTTTTTAAAGTAACTAACACGAAACACAACAGGTCCTAACAAAACAGGTCCTGGCAGAAGAGTAAAATTGAATAATTTCGAACATAATCAACAAAATGTTCTTCTCTTTATGGAAGTTACTACAGAGCCCGCCCAACAGTATATGCCAAAAGCCAGGGACCAAGAGGATGAAATATTTTCCTATTCAAATCAAACCCAAGGGAGAGTCAAAATGTTTTTCTTTTAGAACAATAAAAAGGAATGTGGGCAAAGTGGCTCACTAGAGGGGCTGCTTATTGTCCCTTCATTTGAGAAACCATGAAACTGAAGCACAGAGAGACTGAAAATCTAAAAAAATCAAACAAACCAAAAACTACCCTCAGTTTTTCGTAAACCCTTGTTTGAATCTTCATCTGTCAGTAACTCTAGTCCACTATTGATTACTAATCAGTGATTTTAAAAAAAATTCCTAATGATATTCATTGAGATTTCAATAAATGGAGTTATTTCATAAACAGAGGCTTAACACAACCCAGTAATCATGATGATGAGTGCCCCTGTTTTAACCAACATCTTGACAGAATTGTACAGTTTGTACAGTGTTTTAACAGATTTTATATAATCATTTCATACTCAAAACTGGGGGGATAAGAATTTTTTTCTACTTTACAACAGGAAATTTAGTACTAGAAGGGCATATTATGTCTAAAAGCTATTTATATATAGTTCCTACAAAAGAAAACAGACTGAAAATTATGTAATAGCAAATCTATGCACTTCTTATCTAAAACGATGGATGGAAACAACAGGTAAGGATGGGCACTTCATACTTCACATGCTTTAGTGATTTTTATTATTTTCTGTTTCATTATAAAACTTTCTATCAAAGTAACCTTGGTCTACAACACTGTATATGATTTAGACATATACGATCACACCTTTACAGATCACACCAAAAATACACACCACCAAAGCTCCCATAAACCCTCACCAGAAACCACGGGCCTCTTCCACACTTTGCTCCCCACCCCCAACTCGCCACTCATAGCCGCGATTTTGCAGTCAGATTTCTTTTGGTTTAGATTATTTTATTCTTTCCATTTGTTTCTTTATATTCCACATTGAGTGAAATCATAGAATGCCCCCCCCCCTTCTGACTTACTTCATTTAGTATCATCTCCTCCGGTTCCATTTGAGTTGTCACAAATGGCAAGATTTCATCTTTTTGAAAATAATTCTCCTTTAATTAAAAGAGTAGTGAGCAGCTCTCCTGCCCACGTGTGATTATGCAGGTGCCTCTCTTGTATATCTTTTTCCTTTTGCTAATATGTCTATCATATAAAATGTAAAAAAAAAAAAAAGGAGTAGTATTCCATGGTGCCTAAATACCTCTTGTCATTGGGCACTTAAGCTATTTCATAAGTTGGCTACTGTAAAAAGTGTTACAATAAACATAGGAATAAATACATCCCACATCTCTTCAAATTAGTGGGTTTTTCATTTGTTTGTTTCTATTGTTTGGATAGATACCTGGGAGAGGGATTGTGGGACTATATGGTAGAACTACATCTAATATTTTGAGAAACAGGTGGTGCACTAGTTTATACTCCCATCAACACTGGGCCAACAGTGCCAGTTTTTGCTACACACTGGGCAACACTGGATGTTTCTGGGCTTTTTGATATGGGCCATTCTTATAGGTGTGTGGTGGCATTTTCTTGTGGCTCTGATTCACATTTTCCCAAAAATCAGTAAATCATATGCCTGTTGGAAATCTGTATGTTGAAACTGGCCTAATTTTTTGATTGACTTTGGGTGACTCTTAAATAATATTACATCTTAATTAATGAGGACAATTTGCAGCATCATTTATTTCTTCACTTAAAAGGATACTTGAAATCTTTTAAGAATGACATAGCAAGTGTTTTTACCTTTAAAGCCCTAACATGCACATCAGGCATAAAGCTAACTATGTCCCAGTGGCCCTTACACATCCCTCAAATACAAACATACAAATCTCCTCTAAGAGAAATAACACTAATTTAAGTGTCAAAGAAAAATACAAATATATATTCACAAAAATAATACCTACTACAAAATTCATAGCAGCTTTATAGGTCTCCAAGTGGAAATAACCAAAATGCCCATCAGTAGGTAACAGATGCATAAACTGTGGTCCAGACACACAATGAAATAAGACCCAACAAAAAGAGAGTCATTTCACAGACAAATGTCATGGATAAGCAGAGAGAAAAATTATGGCACCAAAAAAGGGCTTATGTCCTATGATTCCATTTATAGGAAGACGAAAAAGAAAATAATTATCAGTGGTCACAGAAATTAGAAGAGCAGTTGCCTCTGGATGGTGTATATACAAGGAAGATGGGCAACAGAATCTTTATGATG
The DNA here is from genome assembly GCF_000260355.1 of Condylura cristata. NCBI lineage: Eukaryota > Metazoa > Chordata > Mammalia > Eulipotyphla > Talpidae > Condylura > Condylura cristata. The sequence goes on from NW_004567105.1 coordinate 52,479,471, forward strand.
TACTGGAAACATTCTGTGTCCACTTGGGTGACAGTTCTACAGGTACCAACACAAGTGTCATTGAGCTGAACAATGAAGGTGAGTGCACTTTATGTAGATATGTTACCCTTCTATAAAAGAAACAATGTCAATCTTTATAAGCTTGCAGTAAGTGACAAATTGTTGCATTATCTTACTGCTCCCTGGGACAAAAGATGTGACAAGTCAGTGCTCAGAGGAGGAATGTATACTCTGCAATGTTAAAAAGATCTCCATAAATAGTAAATACATTTTTAATTAATAAACACACTCCTGGATGTATGCAAAGGCTAATAAATGGTACATCTGTGTTTTTATTCAACAACTTAACATTAATGATATTTTAATTCCCTCATTAGCATTCAATAATTAGAAGACAAAAAAAGGCAGATTGAAACTTAAATCAAAGTTATTCATAGGAAATATCATTATTGGGCCCTCCCTGGTGGGGCAACCGCTTAAAGCACAGCATTACGAAGCTATCTGCAGCTTCTGTAGCATGAGTTCGATTTCCAGCCAAGGAAGTGAAACACGTGGCCTGTCAGACCTCTCCTGAATTACCATTGTTCCACTCTGCAGTGTATTTCAGTCAGTCTACCTGTTCTGCTTCCCATTCTACCTGGGTGAATCCCTCCCCCACCACACCTCTGCCAGTTCTTGTATGCATAAATAAATAAGTCTTTTAAAAAATTATCATTATTCATTCAACTATGATGAGAGGCTTTCCTATACTTGATGCTCACAATAACCTTAAAAAGTTCATTTTCATTACAGGAAAGAACAAGATTCAACTGAGTGAATTAACATTTCATAGCCTCTTGACTATGAGGATAAGTACAGAAAATTTGGAACCTGACAACAAACGGGTTCAAATCGCACCGATGCACAACTGGCTGTATATTCCTGAATAAGTTATTTCATCCCTCTGATCCAGAGGTCAGCAAACTCCAGTCATCAAGACAAATAAAGGCCCACTCATTCATTTACAAAGCATCTGCTGGCTGTTTTTGTGCTACAACAGCAGGCTTGAGTAGATGCAACCCAAACCATGGGACCATAATGCCTAAAACATTTACCATCTCATCCATTCCAAGGAAGATATATCAACCCATTTCCACCCTGCTGGAACCTATCTCAGGAGTTGCTGAGAAAGGTTTGAGCAGGGGACTGGGCCAGCTGTAAGCTCACTCAGTGGAAGGGATGACAAGGAGGAGGGACAGAAGAGCAATGGACAGTGAGGGTCTCAGGGGCATTAGAATTCCAGTGTCACAGTCACAATTACAGTCATAGGACTATTGAAGTGACATACTCAAGTAGGGCAACGAGGGCTGCGGAGCCCAACATAGACAAATTTGGGGTGTTCACAAGATAAAAACACTAAAGATTCCACAGACATAGTCTGGAAAGTGACTGAAAGGTGATTACTCACAAAGATCTGCCCACAGATTGATAGCACGATGTCCTTTTTGTTTCATGCTTCTTGCAAATGAGGACCATATCTGGAGATTTGTGCAAGGTCATCCCTCAGTGTCTTTTTGTTAAAGATTTATTTATTTATGCATACAAGAACTGGGATACAAGCCAGAGGTGCAGGGGTGGTGAGAGTTTCAAAAGAGAGAGTGAGGAGCAGAGCAGACGATTGACTGAATCACACTGCTGAGGGGAGCAGTTGTGGGACAGGAGAGGTCGACCACACCATGTGGGTTAGCTCTCTAGCTGGAAATCAAAAGCATGCTGCAGTGGTTGTGGATAGCTTCACAGTGCTCAGCTTTAACCCACTGTACCACCAGGAAGGGCCTACCCCTAAGTTTCAACAGAAAATAAACTCAGGATTACATGTATGGTGATTCTTCTAAGAAGTGACAAACCTTAATGTGGAAAGCTCTGGGTGTTACTAATGATGTAAACCCAGGCCCCATAAGCATATCACCACTTGAGGTGCAAGTAACAGTAAAGCTGTGGTGACAAATGGACCAATAACAGATACCTCAGGGCAAAAATAAAATTAGCAGCAGGAAAGGCAGTAGAGACAAGCAAGTGAAATTCCATCCTCAGTCTGCAAGACTGGGAGGCCAGAGTGGAGGCTGGTTGACCAAAAGACAGTCTCAGAGGTGATCAACTCCAAGGCCAGAAATTCTGCTGAAATCTAAAAACAATTTCTGATTAAGTCATCGAACAAGACTTTGTTATAGATATGAATGTTGAATTAAATATGAGGGTATTTCAAGTACAAAGAAAGATGCCCAATGGAATTTAAAATAATGTTGGATTTAGAGAGCCTGGCCCTAGAAACCTTGAAAACTATTAAGAAACAGTATTTGACCTGGATTGTATGCCTTATTTGTGCTTAGTTAAATAGACAAAAAGTAGCAATCTCCACCAACAACTTTCTGTTACAAATTAGTCTCAGGAACCCTACTGGTGACCCAACGGGTTAAAGCCCAACACTGTGAAACTATCTATCCACAGCCACTGCAGCACAAGTTCCATCCTCAGCCAGGGAGCCGACCCACACTGCGTGGCAGACCTCTTCTGCCTTGCCCACTGCTCTCCTCAGCAGTTTATTTCAGTACATCTGTCTGTCCTGCTCCCCACTCTGTCTCTGGGGAACCCCCCCACCTCCGGCCTCCATCCCAGTTTTTGTATACATAAATAAGTAGAAAGTAGATCTTTAAAAGCAAACAAAAAGCCTCAGTGTAATTCTACAAGACAAAAAGAAAATAGGCTTCTCTATGCCCATAACTCCTTCAGCGTCAAACTCACAAGAGTTTTCCTCCTTAACAGGAGGAAAAAGACTAGGAGGGGAGAGGTCCTATTAATGCCACTTGCAAAACGGGTGGGTATGAGCATTTCACTTTACCTCAGTCAATCTCCATTCCCTTATTACTCCCTTATTTTTAACATGAAGAGTCAAATGAATAACAGAGGGAAATAATCTAGTACATGGTTCATTAAAAAGCAGTAACTTCTTAAAAGTTATTGTTACTAGAAGACAAATAGGGGATAAGAAAAGGGAAAGGGTGCTATCTGAATTCTGAAAGGGTTAGCGACTTCAGCGCTGCTGTACTGGAGCTAACTAACCAGTTACCATGCTGGGGCTCACTTCCCTTGGCATTTGGCATCTATCAATTACCTCTTTAGCCATTTTTACTTCAGGCAACCAAGTCAGCTCCATGGGGGCTGCTGGTATATCTCCATATGTAGGCTCGTCTTGGCCACAGAGGAGGGCTGCAAGCTTGGAGATACGGGGGGACGGAGGCCATGCCAGGCACCCGATGGGGGTGCCATCAACACCTGCTGTTGCTGAATCATGGTGACAAGAAAATCCCTTTCAGCTCCAGAGAGAACTTCTGTGGCCAGGAGGCCATCTGGTACAACTGTCTTTCCAATCTCGAGCAGTATGAAGAAGAACTAAGTACTTCTGGCTTCAGGGTTGATGTTCTACCCAGTTATCAAGAAATCTTGTATCTCCTATCAAACCTGTTCTCAACTCAGGTCCTGGCCCTGACACAGTCATTCTTCCATCACAAACATACGTCTCCACCACAGTAATAAAGAGGCAATTTCCAAAAGGGAAAACTGTAAAAATGTAATATTGACAGAAATGGTTATACTCACTTCTCTCCCAATTCTAAAATGGGCATGTGGTCCCCGTTTTTCCTTCTGGTGCTCAATCACAGACTAAATCCTAGGCCAGCATGGGTATTGAGTTCAGAAGCCTTCTAGTTTCTGATATCCTTGATAAGCCTAAAGAAAATGACTGAGTTCAGAGTATACTACTGTGCTTAAATTGAAGAGTTTTTTTTCATGAGGACTGAGACACAAAAAGGCAAGCGAGGTTATTTCATAGACAGTTTAGAAGTATGAAGTGGTAGTCAGTGAAAGCAACAGAGGCAGGGTCCCTAAGAATGGACAGATCAAAGCCAGTCCGATCCTGGAGGCAGTGGGGTATGTACATGCATTGCTCACACCACCAGTTGGCGGGCTCAGAGTCCCTAGTCCATTTATAACACTGTCCTACCAGAGTCTTCCCAATGTCCTTCTACTGGCCCATCGAAGGAGCTAAAGCTGATAGGTGTAAACAACCCAGAGCCCCTCTAACTGGCAAGGGAAGCTTTTATATCAGCACTGACTTAACTTTGCAGACTTGTTACGGGAACAGCCTACAGGATGATAATTAGATGGCAGTGCCTGATGCAAAAATGCCGACTCTTGGCATTTCCTTGAAGAATACAGAGAAAATCGGCAAAAAATAACCCTAGTACAACATGCCAGGACGTCTGTGGCTGTTCTGGTCACATGGTCGGCTGAGGAAATAGGCTTTATCCTTGGAGAAGTGGGCTGAAAATCTGGCTCCAGTGGAAAAAGATACACTCACAGAAAGGAAGAACTTTGTCAATGACAAGGCGAATAGACTCTGCCATGTGCACATGGTGGAAGCAGCTTGCTGCCACCTGCCATGTCAGCATGTGGGGTGTCCCTGTCCAAAACAGGATGATTTTATTGTGATCAGACACGAGGCTGTCTGTTACAGGACAGTGCCTCCACCTCCACCTTCTCCACAGCTGAAGGCAGCAGACAGGGAGCGAGGCACAGCACAAACTTGAGAACCAGTTGAGGCTGCCTAGCTGAAATCCTGGCTTTATCATTTCCTAGCCTTGGGCTTTAGTTTGGACTGGGACTCAGTTTCCTTAGGTAGCAAATGGTAGAAAGCATAGTGCTTTTCTGCTGGAACTTTTGGGCACTCAGATGATCCAACAATGTAAATTTCTAGCTGGCAGCTACTGTTATTATCTCTGCCACGAACATTATTGCTAAACATTATTGCTGTGGTCGTTTGACATGGATCGAGTTGAGAACAGACATTCTGAATGATGGCATGCTAATTTGCATCATATTTGACCCCACAAATACTCTGACTGTATACACAAAGCAATTCTCTTCTTTCCTCTAGACAAAAAAAGCCATCGTTCCCAATGATGAACAAAAATGGGTCTCTGGCCAAATGGTTAAGTATCCAGCATTGGAGAGAGCAAACCAGAAAAAGGCCTCTGAGCAAACGAATGGAGGGATGACAATGGATGCACTGTACAACAAAGCTCTCTTGACTCAAAGGGTCCTACTAGACACCAAAATGTCATGAAAGAGCTCAGGTAGAACAATTTATACAGCAGTGTGGAGAGAAGCACAGTAGGACAAAGTAAGAAAGATGAGAAAACAGACACTGTACAGTATGAGGAGCTAGATCCGAGTCTCTGCCTTGCTCCTTCCCACTATATTCCTAAACTCTCTCTCCACTTAATTTTCCAAAGCACAGATGTTGAAGTAAAAACCTTCACATGCCTGGGTTATTGAATGCTCCGGATGGCTGGTGATCCTGATTTAAAGATGGCAATGGCAGCCAGGATTATAGCTACAAGGTGAAAAATTAAGAGCTGAAACAAATTCAGTTCACCATGCAAAGCTGAACTTGATAGTTTATTAGAAAAAGATCAAGTGACAAGCAAATGACTCTGGTTTCCTAATCCCCCTGGGATTTACCTTAATTCTCCTAGAATACTTGAGATGTTTAGCTTAGCTGTTTTGCTTAGGAATGAGCAGGAGGGAGGGAACCTTCACACCAGTGATCTGGGTTCAAGAGCATTACCTATCTATCAGATACTCAATGATATCTTTAGAGATCACTGTCACAAGACAAAGTTGCTGTTTCTGTAAGATATTAGAAAACCTCTGCCTACGTGTTACTGAATGGAAACCTGAAAAATAATGGAGTGAAATGACAGACTTGATCTTAATTAGGTCTTAATTAAGAAGAATTCTACCACCTCAAGTAACATCTCTTGAACATTATCAATGATGGGCCAAATGGAGCTCATGGGATTGTTCGCCTTTTTTATGATAACCTGACATGGTGGGTATTTTTTCTCTCTTGATTTTACCTATAAGAAGGAACAGAAAATCAAAGTAGTTAAATGACTGCTCAAAGCTCCATAATTTAGGATTTGGACCAGAACTATCTGGCTCCCCTGCCATTTTGCTTTAACTAGTATGAACCTAACCTTGTTAAGAGTTGGTGCTGAGGGCCCTCCCTGGTGGAGCAGCAGGTTAAAGCGCAGCACTAAGAAGCTAAAGCCACTTCAGCATGAGTTCAATCCCCGCCTGCCCCAGAGGTGACCACATGGCCCGGAAGACCTCTCCTGACCTGACCCCTGCTCCCCTCAGCAATGCACTTCATCGATCTGCCTGTTCTGCTCCCCACTCTGTCTCTGGTGAATCCTCTCATTGCTCCTGCACCTGTGGCCTACACTCATTTCTGTTTGATTAAATAAATATTAAAAAAAAAAAAGAATTGGTGCTGAGAAGTTGGGCTAAACATTAAGACAGTGTGGAAGTTCATCCAGGTTATCCTCCCAATCTGATGAACCTCCTCTCTGCTAGCCAAAGTGTAGAAATGTTGAACAACACATTCACTACACAAACAGAGCTGGCCATTCCATTTACCAGTTGAAACATCTTGTTCAGGAGGGATTAATAATGACCTGGGGTTGAGGATGGGGGAAGAATTTACTGAAGATCTGAAAGAGCAAGGGAGAGGAGAGCCCCATCTTAGGAACCCAGAGTCACATAGTCCCTGGTGACGCAAAAACTCCCAAGCCCCAGAATGAAAAACTGTGACAGAGTGCCATGCCCAGGACATACACAGAGAAAAATAAAGGAAGCATGGAGTCATACTTGTCCATGATGAATTCCTTCCCTGTACATACTGATCACTCCAGAACGTGCCAAAGGAAAAGCCTGGAAAAGCCAGAAGGGACCTGTACCTAAACATATACTCTGATTTGCTTTCAATATTTAAGCAATTCAATCTTCACTAGGATTTTTAATGTACATTACTATGAAAATTTTTAAATATCTAACAAAGGTAAGAGAAGTCTACAGTCAATACCAAAGTGCCCACTAACACACTGGGTGACATCACCAGGGGGGCATGCTGGTGATGGCAGGTAATCTTGTCCTCACTAAAGGAAAGCGGTGAAGAAAGGTGAGCCACAGCACCAGCCCACTGACAACTTAGACTTTGAACAGACCTTTGCCTCATGGTCCTACCTACTGGCGATTCCATAAGATCAGCCCCTTCCATTTGGCAGGTGATTCCTGAGAGGGCACAAGAAATTCTAAGCAACCAGCATCTCATCAACCATGCTTAAGAAAAAGACACTAGGTCTTACACTTCATACTTACATAGATCTTATTTACTGTTAAAACTGAAGAGGAGTTTGGGTCATGCCGTGAAATCTAATCTTTTATTTTACACATGGAGGCAATTAAGATCTCAGGGGGTTCAATGTCATGCCCAGGGTCACAATAAGAGGAAGAACTTAAGAAATTTCCAATAAATGACCACTGGTCTGTGGATATACTAATTAGGCTGATGGAAGACAGAAACCAAGAAAACGGGGGAAATACCTTCAAACAGATTTATAAAAGCAGGTCTAGGCACAAAGCCCAGGCAGATAAAAGGTAAAACTACATACTAGCACTCTAAATCTGGTAAACACCCACATTATTAATAACCCTCCTCTACTCATTACAGTTCCTTGACCAAAGCACAAAGGAGACCATTATTTTAGACAAAAATACAAAAAAAGTTTCAGTACTATTATGGCAGGATGAGATACTTCAAAGTATACAGACATTTGCTTCCACAGCTTCTGTTTGGATTGTATCTTAATTCTGCCTCCCTAAGATATTTTTTTCAACACAATCTCACAATTCCTATGTCTCAAAGAGCAGTGTGCTCATAAAAATGGCAGAAAATTTAAATAGTGCCACAAAACCCACAGGCATCAGCTTGTACTCACTGCCCTACAGTAGCAGTGACTGCCCAGCCCAATGAAGGAACCCAGACTGATTGAATATGCCAACACATGTCTTTCCTCTCCCAACTCAACTAATTAACACCACTCTAGGCCTTCCTAAAGGCTTGTGAAAACCACTGTGACTGATCTGGGCTCACCTGGAGCTGAAAATTACTTTGCCAATAGAAGAGAACAATACTTTCTGTATAAACAACAACAAAGACAAGCCACTTTGGTGGCCCATGCATTATTTTCTTTTATGTGAGCATTTCTCCAAAGCTTTGAAGACAAAGGATAGGACTCACTAACAGCCAACTACAGCAACACAGAGAAAGGAAGACAGCATTTTCTGCCCTGGAGGACATCCCCCTACAATGCTATCTTTGATCGATGTCTTTACCAGATTTTTGTTTTCAACCCCTAGTTTGACAAAAGCTTCAAGAAGGATGTCTGTGCCATTTTTTTTTTAAACTGGGGGGAAAAAAAAGAAAATAAAAAAAGAAACGCAGCAACTCTGGGTAACTCTAGAGAACAACAATTATAGCAAACAATCTGTTTTTTATGCTTCATGTCACTGAAAATACCATAATAAAAATTCATTTGGTAAGGACCATCTTAAAGTAACAGACCACATTTCTAAAAATCACCAATGAAAACAAAAACCACTTACTGATATGCACAATAATTTGGATGATTCAACCAGAAAATGTGACTGAGTGGAAAAAAGCCAACCTAAAAAGGTTTAAGATTGCATTGTATGATTCCATTTACATAGTATTTTGAAATAACAGTATTTAAGAAGTGGAGGGTAGATTAGTTGCCAAGGATGGGGGTTGAAGATTGGGTGGGGGGTGCACCAAGCACAGCGGGAGGAGGACAATAAGTGATTTTATAAAAGGGAAACATAAGAAGAACACTTGCAGTGTTCAAACTATTCAATATCTTGACTATGGTGGTATATATGTAACCTGGAAAATGCCCGCTGGGCTGCCTGCCACTTCCAGAAGCTAACTGAACAGAGACAGGAATTGAATCTATAAAGCACAAACAATTTATTGTCAGAAAAGCCAAGGATCTGCCAGAACAGGAATATTTTGCCCTCCAAATCCCATTCTGACAGCTCATCTCAAAAAGGGCCTTTTCTTTTTTAAAAAAATTATTTATTTATGCATACAGAACTGGGGTACAGACCAGGGGTTCAGGGGTTGTGAATGGATTCACCAAAGACAGAATGGGGAGCAGAACAGGCAGGCTGATGAAGTACACTGCTGAGGGGAGCAGTGGGAGGGTCAGGCGAGAAGTGCCACGCCATGTTTGTCAGCTCCCAGGATGGGGATAGAACTCATGACAGTGGCTGCTATAGACTCAGAGAGTGCTGTGCTCTAACTCATTGTGCCACCAGAGAGAGCCCCAAAAAGGGCATTTTCTAGTGAACTAAAACTAACAAAGTTAATCCTAAACAAGCCTCCCACAACAGCTTATCACAGTGGAGACCCTGCTCTAAGTCATGTTCCCAGAGTTTGCTGTCGCTTCTTTAGCCACCTTGAGCAGGTACAACCTGATTTCCTGGGCCTGGAAAGACATTTTGTTCTGTTGTTGCCATCGATGTCCATACATCGATGGATGTATCACTGGGGTGGAGGGTCTCAGTTCAAAACACAGATTTTAGTTTATATGAAACAAATTATGAATCACTTGGTGTTTCCATGTAGTGAAGGCCGTATGTACGTGCAGGTTGCTATAGTAAGTACGGTGCCCTTCCCTTTCTCCCTAGCCCTTATCAGAAACATAAGCCTATAGAGGTAATAAAACTCCATAGAACTTAACACACACACACACACATAGGTATAAAAAAAACAGAGGAACTGAATAAGCTCGGAGCTGTATCAGTGCCAATACACTGGTGATGACATCACAGTGGGGAAAATTGTTAGTGATAGAGGAAAGAGGGTCCCAGTTAACGTAGAAAGTGGACACCTACAGATGAAGCATCAATTGTCTTAATTTTTTTTTTAAATTGAATCAGCTATACTACTATACCTGGAGAGGAAAAACCATTTCCTCCCTAATGGTAAAACAGAAATCATCTCTGTCTGTGACACTTGAAAAAACAACCCAACTGTCAATAAAATAGAAAATGATGAAAAAAAAAATAGAAAATGATGATAGGGCGGTATAGTACAATTTAGGAAGAAAGTATCCTCCTCAGCCCAGCACTTGCTCATATCAACCGTTTCAATCTCACATCCTACCTGGAGGCAGACATTTCACTCTGAAGTGTATAATACACAGAAGGTTTTCTGTTCTTTCTCAACTTTATCAGTAACATGATGAAGCAATAATACACCATTTTATGGATTGATGCACAAACTGGAATCCCTCAGTGTTCTTCCAGAGTTTACTAAATTTTAAAATGAATATGAATTAACAAATAAAAGATTCCATGAATCAAAATTAAGAATGTCAAAAGTAAGAGCTTCAGTTACAGAACAAACCATTATGCCTGCTACCCTTCAGCCTTTCCATTCTTAAATTTAGTTGGCTATAAAAGAGAACTAGGGGCCCTTCGGTGGCGCAGCAGGTTAAAGCACTGCACTAAGAAGCTAAAGCCACTTCCTCATGAGTTACATCCAGCCTGCCCCGGGGTGACCCACAAGGCGCAGCAGACCTCTCCTGACCCGCCTGCTGCTCCCTTCAGTGGTGTACTTCCACGATATGACTGTTCTGCTCCACTCTGTCTCTGGTGAAACCTCTCACCAGGCCCCTGTACCTCTGGCCTGTACCCAGTTCTGTATGCACAAATAAATAAATATTTTTTTTTTTAAGTGAACTAGAGTAGTGGTTGGCAAACCAAGCTCCTCAGGATCTAGAAGCCATAGCTATGGTCTACCTCCCATGACCTCAAGCCATGAGTTAGTAGTAAACATGGTTTCCCTATGGTTTTGCTCAAACAAAGTTTCTCTTTGCTTAAGGAAAGAAACAGGAACAAAGGTGTGGGGAGGAGTGAGACTACTTTATGGTGACACTGATTTTTCCTAGCTGATGGCTGTCTATGACTTTAGATACAGTTCAAAATTCAGATCTGGGTCTGGATGAAATCTCAGAACTGTGATTAAATGTCACTGTAAACTGAACCATTTAACAAGCCTCTTTGAAGCAATCTCCATATTCCTACAAAATTATTATATGGCTTAGCATGAGAAAATGTCCCTCTGGTCTTAAACAATGCCTGGCATATGGTAGGTGTAAATAAAGGTATATATAAATTTAGGTATATTCTGATGATAGAGCCCAAGCACTGATAATATCTTAAACCATTAATATACATTAAAGTATACTTTAAAATAATTATCTCAAAAAAGACTATCAATATTGTTGAGTCTCCAGTAAATGAACTTCTGAAGTTTATAAAAGTTAACCCCTAAACAAATCAGAAGTACAAGCACTAAAACACATATCATTTATATTCATTATACTCAATTAAAGAAAAAAAAAAACTTTTGCCCCATCTTTTAATTTTTTTATGATATTGGAAGGCAAGCATATTTATTACCAAACTAGAAAAAGGAGGGGACAGTGTTTATTTTCAACATATGAGTAAACAGTTCATTAAGTGGAATTTGTAATGAGCTAGTCTATGATTTTAGATAGCCATAGACTTTAACAATCAAGTCACTATTTTCTATAATTACAAACAGAGAGACATTGCAATTAAAAGTTTAAGAGATTTCATTGATAAAGTAGTTCTTAGGCTGCTGTAACTTCAGTCCCTCCCAAGTGAACCTCACAAGTCTTTAAAAGTCACGTAATAATAGTGTACTTCTTAACTACAGTACTAATCAAGAAAAAAAATTCATTTAAGTGGTTAAAATAAATATACCAATTACCTAAAATCCTGGGGAAGGTTAAACAAGTTTTTTTTTTTTCTGTATTGCACTGAGAAAATAATTGATACATCAAAGTTTAATTTTGCGTAACCCATGATAATAGGATTTTTCTGTTGTAAATACTATACTGAATATTGATTATAGGTTTGCTTTGTATAGAAAGTGGCAAATTTGTACTTGTTTTGAAGAACAACATTGGCTGGAAAAGCCCTTTTGAAGCATGTTATCCTTTAAAAAGAAAATAAAAGGAGTTGGTAATTTGTTGATAAAACTGGACAGAATTATATTCACTAAAACTAGCTCCACCATCCATTTTCTGAAACAGCTTCTGGTAGTAGTGTGCCACCTATTGTTGCAGAATGAGTTTCTATATTTGAGGTTTTCCTATTCAGTACAACAGCAAAGCATCCTCCTCATTTCTAAAAATAATGATCATGCTTTCCTCCAACACCTGAAATACAAAATGGACCACAGAGAAAATAACCTTTTTAAAATTTTATTACAACCCATCTAAAGCATGCATCATTTTAACACAGTGGTTCTCACAAAGGGATGATTTTTAACCCTAAGATAAAATGTCTAGAGAATGTCTAGAAAAAATCATAGTTGTTAAGACTGGGGCTTGGGGGTGCTGGCTTCTAATGGTTAGAAGCCCCTGGATTCTGATAAATATCCTAAAATACACATGACAACCACTTGCCACAAAGAATTATCCAGCCTCAATATCCATATTGGTGAAGTTGAAACCAGCAGTTTTAATCCAAGTAATGTCATTTTCTCCAAAGGAGGGAGGGGAAAGTCCTATTTGATTGGGGGTTGGGGATGGATAAGTCAATTTTATACATCTAATATTCAACAGCAGAGTGGACAAAATTGTAGGAACCACACCAATCTTCCCAAGATTAAGACACCCGTTAAAACACAATTTAGCACCGTATAGTTCGACTACTAAAAAAAGAATTAATGAAATATTGGCCAACTTATCTGAGAGTCCTGTAAAAGACCTTAGTCTGACTTTGTGTTTGATGCCCCCAGGTTGTCTGCTGCAATTCCTGAAGTAAACAACTCTTACAGCCATATTGAAGAACTATCCTATGGGTATGGTAAGGGGGGCAGAGCAGTACATGGCACAGTGAATAGGTCATCTTCCCTCTCATCTCCCATGGCCATCCCCTTCAGGACAGATGGCATTAATCAAAGTCTCAGAATCACCCTCACAGGCTGACCCAGTGGAAGGAACTGCATGAGAAACATGGTTTACCTGTCATCTATCATGGGGTATGATTCCAGGAGAGATCAATACAAGTCTTGTCTTTGCTCTCGAAGGACTGTGTGAACTTGAACAAGTGACTTAACCTCTCTGGGTGTTATATAACACTCATTAGGGTACTGTTAGAGTCTTTTAATTATAACTCTAAGTAAGATGTCAACTACAAGATCTCTGTAGTGATGAGGTACTTGCACTAAAATGACATAAGTGCCATACATTAAATGTATTGAGATTGAAAGAAGTAAAGCAAGAAATCCTAGACAAAGAAAGGAATATGATAGTTGAGTGGGGATAGAATTGTCCTACAAAGAGTATTTCTTCTTTAAAAGTAAAGGAATATGTACAATAGCAGAGAAAACAAATTGAAATTAGACAGGTAAGTATCAACGTGAGTAACAGCATCACAGAACATTTCTGTGTTATTTAGATCAATGATTTAAACTCTCTCTGGGTTTGAGTGTCCAAATAAAACAAAAGGGGCCAATTCTAGTTGTACAGTCCTTCCCACAGGACTTCCTCTAGGTTAACATCTAAATACTCAAAGAGCTTTCATGAACAACATGACTGAGTAATTTATGAAGTGTCCATACCACAGAATAGAACAGAGCTACTAAGTAAATGAGCAAAATCTGTTTGTAAAGATACAGAGGGATTGTCATTACATATGTTCACATAAAGCTAGCTACAGAGGGAGTAATACATACACTATAACTCCATATTTATAAATGAATCAAAAGTATGTGGATGGGT
>NW_004567105.1:52494626-52509391 GCF_000260355.1 Condylura cristata
AAAATAAAATAAAAAAAGGCTTATCCTAACATCCTAGGGTAAGACATATCTCTTCTTTAACATGAACTTTTAAAAGTTATTTCAAGTCTTTCTTCAAATGGAGTTTTGAAATTTTACATGGAAGACCAAAATACAGAAAGTAAAATTCTAAGGAACCACAGAAGTTTAAGGATACACTTTGAAAATCACCAGAGCTGAACAAGAATCCTCCTGCTTTAGAACGGGTATGGAGTATCTCTATTCCATGATAGTATACAGGAAATTAATACAAAAGACTGAAGGTGTAAGCTGCAAGAAAATGATCACAGGATCTGTTGATTCAATAATGATTTGGGGAAAAAAATTCCCACAGAAAAAAGTGGGGCTCAATTATGACAAAAGTCCCATTGTCTAGCTGAGAAAGCTTTGTACCCTGTCACTGTTAACCCTTGGTTCTCATGTGTCAATGACAGCAGCTGCCAATGCCACAGAGTTTAACAGTGGTTTTAGGACTCTAAACACAAGGTTGGACACCAGTCAGGCAAAGAAATGCTTGTCATCAAAGTTAAGAATTACATAGTAACTATGCCTCTTCCTATGCAATGAAAAGAAGTAAAAATTAAAACACAACCATCTCTAAGAAAAGTTCCCGCCTCTATATCAGTAATTTTCCCACTTCACTACAAAAATCAATGTAAATATTTGCTTCAGGCAGCAAAGAAAAGCCCAAAACATATGGGATTTTGAATCTTAGATTAAATTTGTAACATGTAGGCAAACCTAGAGCTTTTTTAGTAAACCAGGAATATAAAATATCCCTCTGTATGTCATTGACAGAATTCTCTTTCTCTGAACAATCAGTATCACTCACTTTCAGGTTACTGGCTCTCCAAAGGAAAACACTCTTATCTGACACCTACTTTAGCCTTCAGGTAAGTACTGTCCATTCACACTGCTCACATCATAGAAGACCTGTTTGTGTCTTATGTATTTCCACTAGCACAGCTCTTGAAAAGTCTTCAAATTGTCAGTGATATACATACTGTGTACTAATACAGACTGATGGGACCAGTCTTTTTAAAAGCTGTGTGTATAGGTGTCTATGAGTGAGTGTATGTACCTACAGATGCATGTACATTTGTATATCCATGTACAATTATGTGCATGTGTAGGTGTATTTATAAAGATACACAAACACAAGATACACACATATGTACATTCAAGACCATAAAAGAAAAAAAAGTCAGGATTTTGAAATGGGATGTAAGGTTGGGAGATACGGGGAACAGGATTATCTTCACTTATCTTCCATCACTATTCTCAGATAGACTGACATAGGTGAACCAGGTGCATTTTGGGGATGGGAAAATCAAAGGTAAACATATTATAATTAGGGTCCCTAACTCAGGACACTGAGTTGAAAATCAAAGAAACCCATCTCAAAGTGGCTTAAATAAACCAAACCCAAGGGCAAAGGGGTTTCTTGGCTCACATCACTGAAATGCTCAAGGGTTCAGGCCTGCTAAATACAGGGTTCAAATTCTTTCATCACAACACAGTCTTTCTCTCCCTGCCAACTCAGTTCTGGTTTCCAATGTAGGCCTCACTCTAAGCAGGCCTTCTGCCTCTTTCCACGAGCCACCAGACCTCCTAGCTTCTGTTCCTCTAAGCACAGAAACCTCAGCATAAATAGGGCTTCTGCATAACAGTTTGAAAACATATAGAGTTATGTGTTGCTTCAAATATGTCAGTCAATGACATGACGGTGGTCCCCACAGTCTACACCACACAGCCTGGGTGTGTAGTGGGCACGCCATGCAGGTTTGTGTGATGTTTGCACAGCCAGAGAAGGCGGCATTCCTCACAACAGTATTTCCGTAAGTGAAGCATCACCATATAGAACTGAGTCTTCTTATATGGCAGAGGGCTAAGTGCCCCTCTCTGACCCAGTCAAAGGGATCTTAAGACCCCAAATGGCAAGGCCTGGACCATCAACCCATGCCAAGAGCCCAGAGTGGGAAAATACCAATAGCTACGTTCAAACACACCAGCTTGTAGGATAAAGGAAGGAGGGCATCGTTATTCCCCAAAAGCCTTTTTTCATCACTAAGGGCTTTCTTGGCATCCTATATAACTTATGGCTTTCTGTATAATAAAATCCCCCAAAACATAGTAACTGAAAAGAGCAAGGTTATTTATTATCTGTCATGGGCCAGTATGTAACAATGGCTCAGCCCAGGTCTGGCTCAGGTTCCTAACAAGGCTACAGTGAAGAAGTCAGCTGGGCCTGCAATCATCTGACTGAACCTGGCCTGGTGGATCCACTTCCTGGTGGCTCACTCACAAGTCCAGCAAGCAGTGCCTGTTGTTGGTAGGAGTGCTGCTTTTCACCAGGAGCAGTGAGGACATGGCAGCAGTCACAGCACTCCTGGTCTTGGATGCCACCAGTCTGGCTTCTGTATTCTATTGAAACCAACTTGACTGGGAAAAGGCTAGAAAGGGTGCAATAGTGGGATGTGAGGTTCACTGCGGGCCATTCTGAGTCAGGCACACACCTCCTCTAAAATTTCAATTATCTCATATTTCTGTTTTAACTTTTTCCCTTAGAATTTACCACTTATGATGATGGTGCACGGGTGAATTGGTGGTGGGAAGCCCCATGGGGATTACAACGGAGATGAAAAATGCAAAAAATGAAAAATAATGCAAAAAGATAGACAGACAGATAATTTACCAGTTATTAGGCCCTCCCTGGTGCACAAGGGGTTAGGATGCAGTATTGCAAGCTAGCCGCAGCCACTTCAATGTAAATTTGATCCCTGGCCCTGGAGGTGACCTACATGGTGCAGCAGACCTCTCCTGTCTCGCTTGCGATTCCCCTCAGCAGTGTGTTTCGTCAATCTGCCTGTCTCTGGTGAATCCTCTCCCCACTTTGTCTCTGGTGAATCCTCTAACCACCCCTGTACCTCTGGCCTGCACCCAGTTCTGTATGCATAAATAAATAAATCTTTTTTTAAAAAAATGCTATAAGAAAAAGAATTTACCGCTTATTTGAAACATTTTACTCATTAACGATGTTCCACGGTAAAATGCAAATACTACACTGACAGGAGTTTTTAGATTTTTTGTTCACTGTTCTACCCGTGCTATCTGTGGGGTCAGTCTCCCCAAGAAGGTCAGATAGGTTTTTTTCAGTGTGCCCAGATGAGACCTTATGTCATCTTGGACTGGGAACTACAGGTCAACTGAGGCCCTGCTAGCCTCCAGAGGTCCAATGCCACTACACAGAGAATGCAGATTGCTTTGAGTTGAGAAGAGTGAGGACTCTGGAGATTGATGAGCTTTTGACATTGCCTAAGTCCCCTGTCTCCTAACCAAAAGAGATCATCAATTCCTAAGTTTTTCTTTTTTCCAAATCAAACAAGCAATAACTGCTCCCCCTTTTTTAGCCTAGGGGAATTTATTTTTGGGGGTAGCATCCATTTGTAGGCTTATCAGGGAACACATTCACTCTATCTTAGCTTCTCATCTGTGCTCTCAGAGTAAGGATGAGTGAGGCGACTCACTCCTTATCTATCTTGTCTCTCCTCTCCTTGACACCCTAAGTCTCTAAATGCAGGATAAATGTACCTGGCCTGCTCCATTAATCTTTACAATTTATGAGCATGAAAATTGTCCATACATGTTATTAAATTTTGACATTCTCTCTTACTGATGTAGCTAATGTCAATTTGCTCTTCCAGCCAGCCTTAGAAAAACTTGGATGGGGTGCAACATTTACCCTTCACTCCAATACAACAACTGAAGACATTTGATCAAACATAGAGAAGACACTGGATAAATAGAAGTTAGATGAACACTGGAAAGAAGACAATGGAATGCTAGGCGGTTATAGTGACATGTGTTGTTTTCTTCATGAAGTGGAGGTTGTTGAAAAGTCAGCTTTCAGCACCTTTGTGAACTATGTAGGCATGCATATATGTCCATTAACTTCTCTATGAGATTTCAAAATAAACTATTTGAGCCAAGAGATTCTGTTCATAAGACAAACTAGTCCACAGTACTAGCCAACCTGAACTAAGTAAAGTGGGTGTCTGGGGTCCCTGACTCAGGGCTTGATTCTGCTTATATACTGAAGGTCCATCACCTCAGCAGTCTAAGATTCCGCTTCAGTGCTCATGGGAATGAAATGGTTACAATTAAGAACTCATCCTGGTTATAGGATCACTGAATCTAGAGGCTGACATTATGTAACTTTTAACAAACTTGCCCAGGTTAAAAAAAAAATCGGGAGTATCTAAGTGAATGCATTTAAAGATCACAGGTGTGTTAAGACCTATACCTTGATGTTAGAGTCCGTTTCTGAGTTGTTATCCAAGGTACTGGGACCATCTTATAATCGTGTATCTTAATTTGAAATATAATCCCTCAAATTCTCAAGAAAGATAACATAATCTAAATTATCACTTTTGATTGGAACATATGAAAAGAAACTGAACCCCATCCCTCTATGAAAAGCAAAGTTAACAACAAGAAAATGCCTCCCTTTCAAGGATCTTATTTAGGAAAAGGCAGAAGTCAAGAAAAAAGTGAGAGAGAGAGAGCGAGAGTATTGTCTTCGTACATTTTAGAAAGTAGTCTGCTAACACAGATGGTTTCATAAAATACTCTGAAAAACAGAGCATTAAAAATATTTTTCCATCAACCAAAAAAATACAGCCCCAGTCACATAATACTGTATTTGTTATCAACTATTTCACAACAAATCACCTCAAAATGTAGTGGCTTAAAACCACTAATCATAGTTAACCACTCCATCATAGTTTTTGGGAGTCAGCCAATCTGGATAATAAAAATTATTAAACATCACAAAATGACATAGTTCCAAGTTTAAATGACAATTTCTTAACGACCCCTCTTAACATTTTACCTTTACAATTATGCTATCAAATGCAAAACAGGAAAAATGAACTGGTTTTACTAGCCATACCAGAACTACCATCAGAATACCTTTCTATCATTATAAATAATCACCCAAGAATAGTTTAATAATTCCAAATCTCCCAGTTAACACTTTTCAGGCATTTGGAAATTCAAGTGTGTTTTAGGTTTACTTCACTGTAGTCAAACTCTTTGAAAACAGGTGTTTACTTCAAAAATTCATTTGGAGGAACCTCCACCATCTGATTAAACAAATACTAGTTGTGAAAACCAGATTTTGAAAATGCTGGATGCTGAGAAAATAAATATTGCAAAACTTACTCAGGGGCAGCAGATACTGTGTGTTTTCTGACCACCCACCACCTGTATTCTATATCCTGCATTCTATTTGCTTTCCTTTTGCATTTCCATGTATTTGTGATAAAATCTCTCCATGCACCATTCAAGCAAGGTATTCACATTCCTTTATTTTAGATTCATCACATAACCAAGAGACTTTTAAACACAAACAGTGAAAGCAAATTGAAAACAGATTTCTCTCTGATCTAACCCTTTCTGTGTAGCATTTTCTCCATATTTTACCAGCTCCCCAATCTTTTTGCAACGAAGTCCATGTTTGTTTAAGTTCGCTTACAGTAACTTCTGTTGTTTGTGACAGATATGACAGCATAAGTTATCTGTAAGTCATTTTGGATTATTGTGGACTCAGTGGTGGTATCTGTAGCCACAGCACGACTATCAGCATTATGAGAAACACACTCCCTCACTGGCGATGGATTAAAAAAACAGGCAGCAGGGACTCCAGTTCCCTCCCTATCAGCGACATATTACAGAGAAGCCAAATTGAGATCTACCTTAAATATGTCTATTTTATATTAAAACATTTTGCCTTGCAAAATGTGTCCTTCAAATTTGCTTAATGATTTTCTCACCTTGTTAGTCTCAACTATTTAAAGATTTAAATTTGCCACCTATAAAAGCAGTGCATGAATACAAGACAACATGTACAAAGAGGTTCAGTTAAGTATCATCCTCAATGCCAATAAAATACAAACAATTTAAACACCTTGTAATGAAGAAGCTAATAAACAACCATGTTATAGTCACAGTAAGAAAATAATTTGTAGTAGTTTAAAACATAAAGGAAATATATATGAATTGATGTGCTAATATATGCAAACACAAATAGAGCAAGCAGTCCATTTTAAAGAGTATAATGTTTATTTATACACACATATGCATGCATGCAAACACATATACCTCCTGTATTTAAAAATAAAAGAACAAGGATATTAAATATTTCCCAAGTACTGTATGTGCGAAAATATTTAATGTGTGAAAAAAAAAAAAAAACTACACGCATTAAAAGCAAACTAGTAGTATAGTTGCAAAGTCACTTTGTGAATGAAACTTTTCATTGGAGAGGAAGAAGAAAAAGAGCCTGGAGTTTGGGAACAAGGAGGGGAAGGAGGCTGGGAGAAAACATTTGTTACACCAGGGGTTTATAAACATGTATTGATTATAAGAATTAACAATTATTCATACACTAGCTATAGATATTTCAATTCTGCTTAAGTCAGTTCAGCAACTGGAACTTTCGCAGAAACAGACCCCAAATATAAAAGTACTTCCAAATGTTATAGAAAGATGGCTCTGGGCAGAAACTCTGGGTTTAACTAGTTAAGCAACCCCAATCCTTTTGGATTGGCTGTAAGTATACTTAGGATTTAGTCTATGGCTACTTTTGGCTACTGGACTCTAAGAAAGAAAAATCCAATGTGTAAATTCAGTCATTTCTTGATTACTGAACACACTTCCCTCATACATCATCATCTCATCATATTTAAGTTTCACACTTTCTCCCATAACAGCTGGCAGAACCTCAGGTAGACCTCAGGTAGACATAGTAAAGTGTGTTTTCATGAGTAAGGGTGCGGAACTCTGAGTAATGTTAAATCTATTTTCCAGGGAACAGTTTAAAATCTTTAATGATCTTTTTCTTCACTTTGCTTATCTCTTAGTACATTTTAAGGTTATAAAATAAAGTCCTATAAAATTATTCATGCATTTCCCATGTGACAGGTTCCAATAACTTACTCAGATACAAAATACATAAATCAATCCATCCACCATTACGTTGATTTGAAAGTACTAATTGTAGCCGTGGTTTTACAAAGAATGTTATCTATTTCCATCCTGTACAAATTTAGGAGAAACTGTGGTTTCCTGTTCTAGGGTGTTGTCCAAAAACTACTCCACAGAAGTCTGCAAAAATAATCCTTGGCGTTTTGTTTCAAGAGGAATATTTGGAGTGTTTCCCACTGAGAAAGGAAATGGGCTTGTCCCAACTGAAAAAGGCCCCATGTACTCCAGAGACTGCAAGAACAAACACAATTTTGGTTTTAACAATATTTAATGAAATCACTCTTTCACAAGCTCCTGGGAAGAGACCTGGGCTGTGTGTGTGTCAAAAAGTTTCATGCTGTTCTCCCGTGGGTATGTAAGCAGAGATTCCCTTCAACCTCAGTTTCCTCATCTTTGTTGCAAAATGTGGATTACACCTGCCTCTTTATAAAACGTGCTGCTAAAGACTAAAATGAATACTTTTTTTTTTTAAGATTTATTTATTTATTCATACAGAACTGGGGTACAGGCCAGAGGCTCAGGGACGGTGAGAGGCTTCACTAGAGACAGAGTGGGGAGCAGAACAGGCAGATTGACGAAGTACACTGCTGAGGGGAGCAGCGGGCGGGTCAGGAGAGGTCTGGCTCGCCATGTGGTCTCCTCGGGGCAGGCGGCAGGCGGGAATCGAACTCATGCGGAAGTGGCTTCAGATTCTCAGTGCTGTGCTTTAACCCGCTGCGCCACCAGGGAGGGCCATGAATACATTTTTTTTCGCAGAATGTCTGACCTACAGACTAGAGTTTCACATAATGTGCATAAACACACATACATACAGATTATATGTGAGGGCGAGCTTAGATAGATATAGAATATCAGTACCTACATGTCTTTTTTTCATAAAGAGTGTTAAATTGAATTTAGTGCAAAACAATTCAAGATATAGTATTTTGAGCACTTTAGGGAGGAGCAATTCTTAAGTTCCATTTTCACCATGCCAATAACTTCAAACAAAACACTTGATGAATAAAAATAATCTGGAGTAACAATTTTTACTATGAAAAGCTAAAAGAATTTTAAGACCATATTAGTTGCTATAAAACGTGTATTAAGCATACTCTAATAACCCACTTTTAAAAGAACATTCTTAACTAGAAAAAAATAAAAATGCAAATATTCCTTTAGCATTTGCCATTGAGTTCTGACTCAGTAAAGCCAGCTTCGCCAACACAGGCATGTCAGGGCCGAAAGGAGACTGTGGCAGTTAGGGTACAATTGTCCAAGGAGCATAAGAGCTCAATTAGCCTCCAAGGTATAACCTCTTTAAAGAGGGCAAAGACTGCAGAAAGGACAGCCACTTTGTGCCAGCAGCGATGGCAACCATGGCAGACAAATTCAGTAACATCCAGGAGGTGGGGCAGCCCCCACAGGCAGGTTTCCTAGGCTCCGAGCTTTGGACACTTTTCACTGCCAGCCCCATGTCCTGGGCCACTCCCAGGAAGGTTCTCTGGCACTCACTCTCCAGTCTCAGGAAAGACTGCACAGGCGTTTCGCAATATGTCCTGAGTCATGGCTGGGAACGAGGAAAGACCAAGCGACCTTCCACACCATAAAGTAGTTGTAAAACTAGAGCACAGTAAACACTCATCTGTCTGTATATTTTCACAGCTTGTGGCAGGGGGGTGAGAAATTGTTGCAAACGTTTTTATATAGGCTAAGGAAGAAAATAAGAGGGAAAAGCTGAGCTGGATACAAAAGGAAGCTCTATATATAGAATGCAATTATGTAAGAGTTTAACCCTGGAAGCAGACTCAGAAATTCATCCTACATAACAAGACAAGGCTGTCTTGGCCACTCTCTCCAGCTCCTCCAGAACACTAAGTTCCCAGAATATCTGGCTGTCTGACCAGTCCAATTTTATGGGGAAGCCTTTTCTCTCCCTTCGCTTTACATCATTTAGGTGTCTGGCCCTGAGGACAAAGAACATCCTTCATATAACTCATTCACTCTTTTACATATTTTTTGAAGCTTAAGTATCAGGGACAATGAGCAGCCTGGCACCCATAGAGTACTTTCTGACAGATCATTCTGCAATCAGAACAATGTGTAATGCCAACACCATGTAATACAGGAGCCACTAGCCACACAGTACTTTGAAACACAGCTAGTGAGACAGAGTTTACTAATTTGCTAATGAAGTATCTCAAAGGAAGCTATTTAAGAAAAACAAATTCATTGACTCACAAAAATTCTGGAGGCTGATCTCAAAACTCTTGATCCAAGATCACGGTGTAAAGGAGGCTGATTATTTTCGAAGGTGGTGAGGGGGTTTGTACATATTTGACTTCAGCATCATCCTAATTATCTCCAAATTCACAGGATGCCCCCCACTGTGTGTGTGTCTGGTAGAGGGTGTCCAAGTGTTCTCTTTTATAAAAGGAAACACTAACAAAACTGGACTTGGGACTCATCCTAGTTCAGTCTGATCTCAAATAAATTACATCTTCAATAACCCTATTGCCAAGTAAGATCATATTCTAGACTTCTAGGGGTTAGGACCTTGACATATTAATTTTGGGGGAAAGCAGCCAAAATCGAAAGACTGATGGACTGGTTTTTAACATTTTTTCATTGTAATTAATTTGAATTTAAATGGTTATGTGTGGCAAAGGTGACTGTAGTCAAGAGGATAACCCCAATTATTTTCAGTACCACTGTACTCCATTCACTTAGTGTGTTTCACAGGCTGGATGCTCTGTGAATGGAAGGCTCCAGCCCACCAGTTACCCAAGAAAGAAGCTAAGTTCAAAAAGGGTGAATACTTGTACTCTGTTCAAAGTTAGAGTATGTAAGTAGGAAGTGAATCATGACGTGGAGGATTTTCCCCAACATCTATGTTTTGAACTGATCTAGCAACTTCTTCCCTGAGATTTCACTTATGAAACTACTCTGGCACAGGTAATACTCAAATGGGTGGCTACATTTCTAGCTGTCTCTTATGGAAATAAAGTTTATCACTCAGATATTGATTGTTATTATAGGGACTCATTACTTGCTATTGTAGTTTTTTTTATTTTACCAATACAAAAATAATCTTAGTTCATGTATAAATAATAAAGTATAACAATTCAGTTTTACAGTGCTGATCATGTTAGACACTGAAATAAGTGGCTTTTACAGGTATCTTTCAACCCTAACACTAATTATGCTTGTTATCCTTATTTAATAGATGAGCAAACAGATTCTCAAAGGTGAAGGGATTTGCTTCAGAACACACTAATCATCCCAAAATCATATTCTCCAGGAATCCAAAATTTTTCCCAACCACTCTTTCATATGATTTCATATAACTTATTAATACAAATGCTCACACATCAATAAAAACCAACAAAAATACTATTATATGATACAAAGTTTGCCAGTCTCCAACAAGGTGTGCTTTGACAAGAGCCCATACCATATAACAGAGAAGCAAAATGCTTTCTTTTCTAATCTTTTCAGTATACACTTTGACACAGAGTATGTCCCTTGAAGATATTTCTGGTGAAAAAGGTTTAACTCAAGTAACAGCTTTGCATGAGACTTTAAAGGTGAAATATGTGATGTAAGAAGGAAGAAAAAAAAAAAAACCTACATCATGAGTTTTTAAGGGGAAAACTGAAATGTTATTTCAAGTCCCCAGATAATAAGATCAATAGACAACTCCCCAGTGGAGACATTTGCCTTTCACTGACTAAAGCAACAGTCTCCACAGTTTCTCTCAAGAGGCCACCCCACAGTTTAATCGTCCCCACTGTTAAGATTTTTGTACTCATCTATAGTCTAAAATTCTTTGTGTTAAATTTCAACATGGTAACCACAAGCCTCTCTTCCACAGAACTGCGCTCCCCAGGGCTATGCACCCACTATAATTCACTGATTGTTACCTGTTCATTCACTGAGCCCCCACCTATAAGGTGCCTATTCAAATCACTGACACTTTGAAAACACAAAAGAATATGAAACAATCTCCACCCACAGGAGCCTAAAAATTGGCTATTCAGAAAAGTGAAAAACATGAAAAGCGTAAAATGAAAAAATGAATGGCTTAATTTTCTCTTTACTCATAAACAATCTCATAAGAAATGGATCTTATGCACCTATATGTGATGGGCACTGTAATAAGTTTAGGACTACCATAACAAATAAGCCAGACATGGTCTTACTCTGAGTACGCAGAATAAAAAAGCTTTCATCTTACATGTTTATGCAGTTATCTTCAAGATATCAAGCCATTTAAAGTCCATTTTAATTATATAATGATACAGTTTCAGAAACAAAGGTGGCCAGATTTAGTCATTAAAATAAAAACGACTAGTTTGATTGGAGTTTCAGATAAATGACCCATAATTTTTTAATGCAAGTGTGTCCCATATTTTATCCTGCAAATCAATCATTCACGATTCATATTAAGTTGCAAAATAAAAATGAAATACAGATATTTCTATCAGCACTCTAAAAGTAGGTTCAGGTAAGTTACCACATAATAACTCCAATGTTTGAGAGTAGAAGCATAATAAAAAGGAGAATGTGAGCCCTCCCTGGTGGTGCAGTGGGTTAAAGCAAAGCACTAAAAAGCTAAAGCCACTTCAACATGAGTTCCATCCCTGCTCTGGAGGTGACCACATGGCAAGGCAGACCTCTCCTGACCTGCCCACTGCTCCCTCAGCAGTGTACTTCATTGATCTGCCTGTTCTGCTCCCCACTCTGTCTCTGGTGATTCCTCTCACTACACCTGGCCTCTAGTCTGTTCTCTAGTTCTGTATGCATAAATAAATAAATCTTAAAAAAAAAAAAAGAAAGGAGAATATGAGTTATAATACAATTCTATGACCACTGTGAAAACAAATTCCTAGGTCAAGAAAATAGATACAGTTTAAGGTTTGCTTATGAGACTGATTTCTGCATCTCCTTGATAAAAACAGAGAGAGGAAACAATGCAGTGTTGAACAGGACAGAAGTAAAGAAGCCTAACTTCAACTTCACTATCACACCCTAGGCCACTTTTAACCCTAAAAGTCCAAGGTAGCAATTTTCCCTCCAGACATGTAAATTTGAAGTACATCCATCACTCCGCTGCAACCAAACCTCTTGTTTCTGAGGGAATTCCAAATGCTTCAAAGGTGGCGAATTGCTTCAAACACATACACGCAAATATATACCCCACCATCCTCTCACCATGTCCCAAGTGTTCTGTCTTGACTCGTCAGTACCAGAAATGTCCCGAATGCATAAAAATCCAAATCTACTTTTACTAGATGTGTCATTTTTATTCCAAGGTCACTGAGACAACATTTTAAAGACCCACACTGAAGTAATCCTATTGATATTTAATATGTGCAGGGCATTTACATGCTGTAACACAGCCTTCTATGATGGAACTTGTTTACTTTCCTGATGACACAAATATAGAAATTTTCCAAAAGTGCCTAGTGTCTGCGTACAGTTGCTCCAAAGACGGAATGTGGGTCAAAGGAAAGTGAGACTGATTAAGGTGCACCATTTCCAGGTCAACACATAAAATGCCCTCAAGCTGGGTAAAGATGCAGAATCACAAAACTGAGGTGCCTGGGCTCTGGAATGACAACCTGAACCTACTTTACTAACTTTGCATGAATTATAAACAAACTTTTATTCCACTGAGCCGATGAGATTTGAAAGCCTGTTACAACCACTAGGATTATTAACATATGCCCAAAGGCAATGCAAATGGAAATTCAAACTATTCTTAATGAAATCCCTACAACTCTGTCAGTCCAGCCTGATTTATAATACTTGCATATTTTAAAGCAAAAATCTCTTTGATCTCAGTTTTATATTTTCTTGTTCTGCAAAGAAAACCTGGTTTTGTTCCATGTCAACTTAATGTCATGTCCATATGTGGCTTTCAAGCCACTGGACTGCAGTATTTGGATACGGCTAAGTCTATAGTTGACCTGGAAGAACCCCTTAACAAAAGAATTAGACAAAGATTTTGCATTATAAGAAAAAGTATATTCTGAAGTTAATATGTAAAATACTGTGATACTTTCATCCTCCATGTCCCCCCACCACGTGTGTGTGCGCGCGCACACACACACACACAGTCTGCAGAAAGAAAGTCAAGCATGAAACCAAACCAAGACTGAGCTGACTGAACATACCTTCAAGGAATATTTTCAGATAACTGATTCTCAGGTAACTTATAGTAGGGAAAATTAATTGAAACATTCTGGTGAAGTAAAGATGCTGACTGGGGTTGTTCATAAGATATTTTAATATTGCTGGCAGTTTTCAAATTCTTTAGCACTTCCCAAATTCAAGAGATAGAGCCCTAAGGCAATTTTCTTCTCTCTATTGCCAGAGCAAAAATATTTGTTTAATTGGTTGGATTCTATAGATAAAGATTTTTCCTTCCAACTCTGAAATCTTACCTCAAAACCTTCTCTAACAGAGCTAAATTGAGGGCTGTACAGTGGGTTATTCTCAGCACAATCACTGCAAGACCTGAGTTCTACTCCTGGCCAGGGAACTGAACCACATGTGGGGCAGGAAACCCTGCTGTCTTTTTCACCACTCCCTTCCCCTAGTGTATTCCGATAAATGTGCCTGTCTCTGGTGAATCCTCTCACCACCACCCTCCCTGCCCTGCACCCATTTTTTTCTATGCAAAAATTGAAAAAAATAAAAAAAAGAGCCAAAGAATAATGTGTTAGTAGTGGATGCCAACACCTGACACCAAGGGTAGTGAAGCCAAAAAAAAAAGTCTTAAAAATTGAATGTTTCTTTAAAAAACAAAACAAAACAAAATGTTCTTCTAGTTACCAATTCTGTATAGTAAAAATGCTGCAAGATTCAGGAACAGTAAAATAATGTGATCATTTATGTTCCCATCAGGGATAACTCAGGAAATTCATATTTTATAGCTATTGAGGGAAACCTTTAAAAATACTATTTTTAGACATAACTTCAAAAAGGAAGGTTGAAGGTCTAAGAACTTCTCATTGTCATTTAAATCAACTTAATTAACATAGAATTTACATAAGATAAAATCCGCTCATTTTAGGTACATACTGACTTACTGTAATAGTAAGATTGTTCAATGGACACCAAAATTCAGATGTTGTATAGAACATTTCTGAAACTCCATGTTCCCATATGCTCCTTGCTGTTATACCCCTTTGATCCTACAGGCTACCCAACTGATATATATCATGAAGTTTTATCTTTTCTAACATATTTTAATAACTGATTTAGATATCACCTTTTATGTCTGGCTCCTTTCATGCAACATACTGTGGTAAAGATTAATCTATGTTGCTGCATGTATAGAACTTTTCTATTGCGGAGTTGACCTTCTCTAAATGTATGTTCACCAGTATATGAATACTTGGGCTATTCCCAGCTTTTGCTCATTATAAAAATGTTTATACAAGTCTTTTGCAGACCTCACTATGATTATTGTTACAGTAGTCTTTTAATCAGATAACATCTGTCTTCAAACTCTTTTTTTAAACTTGTTTAGCTATTCTAGTTTGGGTGTGTGTGTGTATTTCCAATACATTTTAAAATAAGGTTACGATTTTTTGTTTTAAAAAAAATGTATAGTGAGTAGATGACTGGATTAGAAAGATGTGGTACATATATACAATGGAATATTACTCAGCAACCAAAAAAGAGAAACACATGTCTTTTGCAGCAACTTG
>NW_004567105.1:52509701-52614070 GCF_000260355.1 Condylura cristata
AAAAAAAAATGTATAGTGATAATTTATTTGGTTTGTCTTAAAAGCTACATAGCAACTTTGAGCTGTAAATTCAAGAGTTTCAAATACATGGGTTCCCAGTCTAAAGTGTACTCCTGCTCACATATCTCTATCTACCCTAAAACTGGACATTTAGATAGGGATCCTACACCTCTAGGTTGTTTGTAGTAAAAGCAGCACTAAACACCCCAGAAAGGTGCTCTATTCCTTCCCAGTAACCCCCACTGATTCTCAACTCCCACAGAACTCCTGTACCTTCCCTGCTATATGGCCTTTGGCTTTAACTTAGTTAGCAGTGTTATCACTGCTACGGTCTAAGTTCTAAGTCTGGTCAGGGAGCTTGTTCACATATGCTGTAGCAGACTTTTCCTGACTTGCCCGCTGCTCCCCTTAGCAATGTATTTCAGTAAATCCACTTGTTCTGCTCCCCACTCTGTCTCCAGGGAATCCTCTCACCCCTCCCCACCTCTCTGGCCTACACCCCAGTTCTTCAATGCAAATAAATTAACAACTTAGTTGGAACACACATTCCCTCTTGTGTTCCACAGGAAAATACTTTAGTCAGACCAAATGTGCTTCAACAAGCTCTGTCATGTTCTGCATTCCTCTGTATCCAATCCCTCAGAGTAGCTTCTCAGGGAGATCACATCTTCTAGGTCAACATCACAGCAAAGCAGTGAAGAAAGGCCTGCACTTCTGTAGCACACTGAGCTCCCTTCACTTATGACATATCCATTTATGGTCTTTTCCTTACACAATTACTTGTACACAGTGACTTATAAGTATATAGTATTCTCTTTGTCTCTTACTTGTAGTTCATTCACTTAGCAAAACTGCCAATGGTGGAAGCACTTAATTGTTCTTTTTTGGTGCCATTTCTTTCTTTTTTTTTTTAAAGATTTATTTATTTATGCATACAGAACTGGGGTACAGGTCAGAGGTGCAGGGGCAGTTAGAGGCCTCACCAGAGACAGAGAGGGGAGCAGAACAGGCAGATCAGCTAAGTACACTGCTAAGGGAAGCAGCGGGCAGTCCAGGAGAGGTCTGCCGCGCCATGTGGATCACCTCCTGGACCAGGAATCCAACTCGCACTGAAGTGACTGCTCTAGCTTGCAGAGCTGAGTCCCAACCCATTGTGCCACCAGGGAGGGAGGACCCTTTGGTGCCATTTCTTAAGCCTGAAAACATTTCTTGGAGGCAAGGGGTAGCGGAAAGAAGGCTAAATGAAATCACATTTCCTTTGACTTGCAATAGGTTCTTAATTTCTCCACCTAACAGTACACGTCTTTTCAACAAGCATCTGATAAGGAAAACCAAGTAAGTAGGCCCCTTCCTCCCCAATCCCTAACAAAAACATGACTGGCTTATACATATATAAGAAAAACTATACCCATTAAAACAAATTTAAATCTCTTTAACATTTTTAAGTGCTTTTTAAAGTTTTCCTATTTGTTGTAATTGGTAAAATACTTAATGAACAGATAAAAAGTATTATAGGAAAAGCAGGGATATCAATCTGAAATTATCTGATTCTTATATACTTTTGTAACTTACTTCCCTCCCTCCTCCAATGTAAATTCCAAAAATAAAAAACAGTATCTGTCCTATCCCTTCACCACCCAGAGAGTGCTTGGCTGAAGACAGCAACAAATCATTTTCTAGTGAATTAAATAATATTTATCTTATGCTCAAATACGCTTGAGCAAAGCTAGTTACATAATCCAAACTCTGACATCATTTATAAACCTAAATCGTCTTCATTCCACACTTATTAAGTTACTTAGTTTAAAATTTGAAAGCTTAATATTTTGTAGTCTCAGATTAGTCAGATGCATTTACCCAAATCATAACAATATATGTAAGAAATTCACTTCTTAAATGATACGCGTTTTACAATGCTAAATAATTTAAAATGTAAAGATTTAGAAACTGGAAAAAATAGGACAATATTTAGACATATAATTAATGAAGAATGTTCAAAAGAGTTAATCATATTTAATTAAAATTTAAATGCAAGCTAATGACCAAACCAAAATCATATCAATTAAGACACAATCACACTAATATGATTTAACGATTATAAGTGCTGGGACCTTAGTAATACTAAAAAATGCTTATAATATAACATCAAGTCAAATACACACACACACATTCAAATACAAATGTACATGTAAATTTAAGCATATCCATATATAGAGAATATATATATAATATATATATTATATATAGCATGCACATGCACACACACACACATATGTGCTATATTTGCTAAAGTTGAAGAATCCAAGAATTCTGAAGTAGTCATTTTAACAGCATGGTGGGGGGGGGGATTAAACAGTACCACAAAAAACACACACAAACTCTAGGGTGCATTAGCACCACAAAATAAACCAAATTCTAATAGGGAGGGTGAGTTTCATAATGAAGAAAATAAAATGAAGTACGGGCAGGGGTGCTAGGTGAGAATCAAGACAGAACCCACTGGGAGGCAAGTAACATAATAAAATCCACAGTATCAGAGTGATTCTTTTCTTAAATATCATTCTTGCTTTACTTCTCTAAATTTTTCTTTGTTTTCCAACTTCTCTATACTGAACATGCACTGTCTTTATTATCTTAAAATAAATGTTATTTTAAAACATTTTTAAAGTATTTTTTTCAAATAAGAAAGTAATGTTGCTATATAAAGTTACATTAGCCAAATCAATATTTTTGCAGCTCAAGTCTCAGCTCTATAAAATTTGGTTTAAAACACTTTAGGCCAAAGATCTTGGAGCTGATCCATCCTTCAAATTCCTCTCTTCCAGCAGCTGGAGAATATTTACTGTTTTACTTTAGTTTGTTTTTGCATTTATCTTCCTAGCTGATCTGGCTTACAGGAGCAGCTGGACATATTTTTAAAGAAACAGAAAAATATCATAGAACATTCTTGTGTCCACTGCTTTCTGTGCACCTAAATAGGTCTTGCTTTCATTCTACAGAAGCCAAAACTCAGATCTAACAGTAGATATTTTTCAGGTATAATCAAATCAAGATCTATTTAAAATATTTAATACATCAAATGAGGTTTTTCTGCCACCAATAAAAATGATAATTTTCAGTTAAACCAAGATTCTTATTTCTTTTCTCATTGATGTTTCTGACTGTATGTATGTCAGCCTTTTAAAATCCACAGATGAAAGTCATTTATTATCTTAAAAGAGTTATACCTTGTCAGTTTTAGATTTGCTTACCACATTAGAAATTCTCTGGTAGTAACATATAAATCTGAAATTCGCATATTCTCTCAGTCCTTACAGAATTCATAAAGCACTAGTTTTCCAGACATTTTAATTAGTATGTGCTAACTTCACACTATTGTTCACTTAAAGACCAGCCTATTAAGCATGACAAGCTCAGATTTTATATAGCACTTTTTTTAAATGCAATCTCTCAGAATTCTGGAAACAAAGACATTAATAACATGCTATCAATTTTATTTACAGAAACATACGACAAGAACTAATTCCAAATGACAAGTTTTAACAGAAAAAAGCAAATGAAGAAAACAGCTCAGGGAAGTGGTAAGAATACTCAATTTCTCATTTTTTGGCCAGTTGTTAGATATAGACTATTATGGTACTATAAACATAAAACTTAACTATTTTAGTACTATTTCTTCACTTGGTATTTGGTTCCTAAAGTTCAGAACACATGAGCAAATCCAAGTCATCACTTATTTAAGGGATTTGCAGTCATAAATTGCTATGAAGTGTTTAAAAGAAAAAAATCTGGTTTTAATCACCACGTAGGCCAAAATATCACATTGGAGACATTCTATTCATTTAGGTCAGGTTAACGATTGGCATCCAAAACATGGAAAACTCAAACACATGCACACTCAGCTTAAATGTGGCAACATTCTTTTAATTAAATCCGAAATACCACTAACTGAACTCAAGTAGGCCAGCAATGGCACAACATTTCCAAGTTAACAGGGCCTCACATCCTAAGATGCAGACAATGATTTCAGTGCCTTCACTAGCCATCATTCATCAGTGATAGCTTATCTCCACTCTCACCATTACTGGATTCGTGCTTCATCCTATGCCACTTGTCATATCTGGAATCTCAAGAGAGTCATATAACCTCCCCTGGTATTATAAACTGAATTGTGCAGTCACCCTAAATTCAATTGTTAATGTCTTAACCCCCCCCTTCCCCCCGTGACCTTACAGAGAGAGTTTTTTAAGGATAAGTGAGGTCTTAAGTTTGTGTCCCTATATAAAAAAGGAAGACACACAGAGAGAGGCCAAACTATATGAGGACCCAGTGAGAAGTCAGTCAACTAGTCACAGAGAAACCAATCTTACCCACCTCCATCCTGGACATCCAGGCTCCTTACTATACAAAATACAATTTATATTTTGTACTAGTTCATTTGTTTAAAAGTCAACCAGTCTTAAGTATTTTGGTATAGCAAATTTTTCTGTTTGTTCACTATTTTTGATGACCCCTCAAAATTGACCACCTAAAGCACTCCACGGTTCAAAACTAAAGAGGAATTAAGTAAGGTGTCTGGAAGATAGTAAGAGTGTTGTAAATAGTAGCTGCTATACTTCAGTGTCACTAAGAACACCAAGAGAAGGCAAAAGAGAGGAAAACCCAGTTTTGAACAGGCTTGTTTTGTAACTGAGCCTAGGAATTTTTATACCAACACCAGACTCTTGAATGTTACAACCCCAAACCACACTCACTTTATTTTGAAGCACTTCCTATGTATTCCACAATCAAAACAAAGTGGAAGACCAGGCAGCCTTCCTAGATAAGTCAACAGACAGTGCAAGACACAGACAAGAGGTATAGGCTATAGTAAAGCCATACATATACAAAGAAAAATGGTTTGGAAAGAAGAAACTGGGAAGATACTCACCAGTTCCCAATAAAAACATGCAAGAAAAGGTACATGAAAAGTCATTACCTTGCAGTGGGGGCCTAAGTTGTATCCTTATTTTAAACAAATACTCAGAATAATCCTACTGGAAAGCCTGGTATAAAAACTACTTATGCAGAGTCCAGACTGCGGAAAAAGCCATACCATCAAGGATTTGTCACAAGCTTGACAATATACCAATAAAGGATAAAAATTTAAATAAACTTAGAATGAACCCAATACTGAGCTTCAGGTATAGTTTTGTACTTAGTGGAATTAAAGATGAAAAGTACAGTTAAAATGAATGCCGATATGAAAAAGTCCCATATATAAGTAAAAATATTTTTTAAAAATTATAAATAAGTCCATAAATTAAAACTTTAAACAATAATCTGACCTTCTGTCATAAATTCCCAGTATGTCACTTAAACAAACTTTTAGGATAGGAAAGCAAAATTCACCCTCACACCTGAGAACCACATTTTAAAATAAATCCAGCTCTTCAGTAAAGAAACTCCACATACAAAATGGTACCTTACTAGGAAAAATGGTTTTGAGAGAAAAATTCTTAAGGTGAAAGAAGAATTCTTTATGAAATAACTTGACAATAAAAAACATTTCAGATGATTCTAAGACTACTTTTTATCAAAGCTCATTCCAACAATTATAACCACAGGAGATTTTTTTTTTTTGAAAGATTTGTAAAAGACAACATGTCAAAAGAAGATGCTATAACAAATGTCTGTTTGATCAAGTCAGTTAAAAAAGAAAAAAGAAAGAAAGAACATAAGAAGAAGCTATCTTTAATGTTTTACTTGTCCAAGAAATTCTGAAGCTGACTTTCACTTCATTAATCATAGTATGTTTAGGCACTATGACTAATTAAAGCCTAATGTAGATAAGAAATAAAGAAAATCCAAAATCTGGTGGATAATGTTACCTAACACTAAGGCAGAGTTCTGCTTTTCTAGAAGCACTTGCATAGAAAAAACTTCAACACTAAACACATGGAAAAAAAAAAAAGACATGAATGCAGGATAGGTAGCAAGGGATAAAGGACAAAACTGGGAGTGAACTCACATGTTTGGTAAAACCTTGCAGTCTCTTTCTATTAGGAGTAGAAAAAGCACAAACACTACCAAAGCATAAAATCTAAGTTTCTGGAATAAACCAAGTTAAACTGGTAAAAGCTCTTGTTATTTTGCCTACACGTTTTTAGGTAGATGTGCTAGGTCATAAGTATGCACACTTAATCTTGGTAAATGCAGCAAACTTGCCTGTAAAATTGTGTACATTAAAGTGTGTGCATTACAGAGTTAGGGTCTTGTGTGGGATTCATTTTAAAATTTTCAACCAAGAAATTCCACCTAAATAGGCCTCATGGCAACTGTCTAATGAAAAAAAGAAGGAAAATAGAAGATAAAAGTACCAACTCTTTTGTGCCAGAGGAATAACTCTTGAGTCTTTCTAGCCTGTAAGAGGAAGCTAACAATACCTACCCTGTAAGAGCCTAGTGTGAAGTCAGAACCTCCAATCTCGAGGGCAGCAGAGCCAGTGGTTAACAGTATTAGTCTCAAAAAGTGAACAGCCAAGTTCAAGTTGAGGCCAGACTCATACAAATTGTATGACCTCAAGCAAATAGTTACCCTCTCTGTGTCTCAAGATTCCCCTCAAAAATGGAATTCTAACAATATCTATATCCTACGGTTTTAACGAGAATTAAATGAGATAATACAGGCAGAGTATTTTGAGTGGCACGAGTCACATCGTAACATTAAAAAGAGTCATTATTTTAGGCATCAGATTCAGTATTCCAAATCCTATTTCCAAATCCAATAATTCTGAAGATGGGGCTTCCATCACCATGTCAAAACTAAAAGCACAGCTGTGGAGAAAATATGCCCATTACAGCAAGATGAAAATGTGAATTCATTTGCATGGAATTGTGCATGCAAAGCACCTCCTTATTCTTATTAGGCTGAACAACATGATTACATTTATTTTGGTAGATATAACTTCTTGATTGACTCTTTCTTGGATATTTTATAAGATACATATATATATATATAAATGTATAAATGAAATTCTTCATCTGGAAATATTTAATAGCTAATTGTTTGTTATAAATAAATTGATTTGAGTTTCCCTTTTTATTTCAGTAGCATTTTCAATCTTCAATTCGAAAAATTTTACCTTATAAACATCTATCTTGTGTATGTATATACACACGCATATTATAGAAACATATACAAGTGTATACACACTTTTAACTTCACATTATGATCCATTTCCTTTTTACAAGAAAGGAAAAGTCTCAAAAAAATATCTACCATAAGAGGAAGAAGTAGAAAAAAACACCCAAAATGTGGTAGCTCTTTGTCTCTGCTTCAATGGTCACTGGCATTATCCCAGCTCATCCATTCCAGAAATTTCCAAGTCATTAATGTAGGAGACAATGAAAAATGGAGCAACTGGGTTAACATATAAACAGGTAACAAGGTAACAGATGAATTTAAGAAGACTCAGTATCCATGAGAAAAGAACAGCAGTTTGTATATAAGTGAACTTTCACCTAAACTGAGCATCAATAAAAAGTGATGTGAAGTTAAAAAAATAAAAAGGGTATTACCTAAAATAAAAAGTGAACAATAGGTTCCTTCTCTTTATGGTGCATTTGTAATTGGCAAACATCACCCCAATATTCTGACACGATTTATTTGACTTAAAGTCACACTTCACTTAACTGCTTTACTTTTGACATTCACTATATAAATGGGCATTATGTCTTCCCACAACATTCGTGGGCTAGCTATTTACATCGATTATTAATGTTTCAGGGAAAAAGTCTACAACATCAATCAGCCATTAAAATTCTGAATCATGCCTAAAGTTGATCCCTGCATAAAAATATTACGAACACGTTTAGCACATTACCCAAATTTTAAGGATACAGCATTAAAAAAAAAAATACATACATCAGGGTTCCCCTGATGGCTTACAGGTTAAGTCTCAGCACTACCATGGTGAAGGCCCACGTTGGTGTCCTGAGCTTGATCCCAAGCTGAGGAGCAGACACATGATGCAGCAGACCTTTTCTGTCTCTCAAGTTGCTCCCTCAGCAGTGTATTTCAGTAGATGTGCCTGTTCTGTTCCCCACTCTGGTGATTCCACACCTCTAGCCTACACCTCAGTTCTTTGCAAAAATCAGTAAGATCTTTTTTTTTTAAAGCTTAGACATACCTAGGATCTTTGGGGAAAATATAGGTACCGTAGTTACATATATCCCACTCCTAAGGAAATTCAACAGTATCAGTTTTCAAGTTAATATCTCAAATGCCAAACAGGACTATTTATTACCTCAACAATCTCCTGAAATCATAAAGATGAGCTATTATTGTGCTATTAGCTGCTGATAAAGAGAGTCATCACCAGTTGTTTTTTGTTGTTGTTGTTGTTTTTAAACATCATTCTTCATTTTGTGCATTAAGTCCAAGAGAGGGAGACAACTGTCAACCAATCTGTCAAAGTTTAGCAGAGGGCCAATCTTCTAGTCATTTTTGCATCTTTAAAATATATGTTCTTTTAACAAGTATTCTTCAGTTGAAATTCGGTTGGATCAAACATCATCAGCCTAAAAGACTACAGCTTCTTTTATTATAAGACGTAAGGCAGTTCTCACTGTTCAACCTAAAATCATAGCAATCACACAATTGACACTGTGAGGATTCCAAAAATATGGCAACTCTGATTTGCTACACAGGTTCCCATAACTGGCAGTATTCCCAGGTTCTTCCAAATGATGTCACAGCATTTCTGAGCCGTCTTTTAAATACATTTTAAGTGAATAAATTTGACTAAGTTTTGATATAAATCTAACTTTTCGGGATAGCAACTGTGTGTAACAAAGGTGCTGTCTTCGCACTGCAGTGAGATAATCATCCTGTGCAGAGGTTTTCATCTTCTGCACCTCTCCTGTGAGATATACCATCTGTTAGGCACAAAACTTCACAGTATCACCACAGTAAAATAGATGACATGCTCTTCCTGCATTGTCTACTAGCCCACAGAGCCAAAGAGATCAAAAGCAAGACAGCCTCTTACTCCAAATTCAGGACTGATAAGCAAGCTAATTAAAATTACTAAGTGACTTTCTGGCCTATCTGCCTCTCACTTAAGGGTTGCTAGAAATTTTCGATGGGAGGACAAAAAGAAAACTGTGCCTTACAAAACAGAACAACAAAACCCAGCAAAAGTCAGCTATGCTGGAACATACTTAACTTGTGGGTTCATACACTCCCTGACAATGCTGTCAAATGATTTGATTCAAACTCTACTAGAGCTAAATCAAGGAGGAGAGAGCGAGCAGCAAAGAGAGTCAAACAATATTTGCTTTTAAAGTAGTTAACCCACGACAGCTTTCTTTTGGACTGATCCTTTAAGCTGGAGTATTTCCCAGTGGTATCGTTTAAGGCAGTGAATGGCAAAGTGAGGCTTGATGAACAATCCCCAGTCTGCACTAGCAGTGACATAGACCCCCTCAGCCCTGGCCACAAAAACAGAAAGGTCATTCATTACAGAATGTGAGCAAACAGAGTGCATATTTGTGATAAATAACAGTCATTATTGAACTACAATGCTCTCTGGGAATTCCTCAACACTTCCTCGACATTAACGTACTATTCATAGAAGGCTTGGCGATCCTCAATATTATTTAGTGCTTCATGTTTTATGTGGGATACCACACAGACATGACTTCTCCGTTGTTGGGATACATGTGTCTGAAGAAACATGAGTATCTTCTTCTCTTGTGTAGTTTACCAAATCTATTCTTCCTCTCACATGTACATACACACACACACTCAATGTATGAAGAAGGAGCACCTTAAGCAATGCAAGTAGCTACTAATAAAATATAAAAGTGAGAATAATAGAGAACAGTCAGTTTTGGGTTTTGACCTCTTCTGAATCAAGGTCAATCACATAGGTAAGTACATAGAACACATGTCCAAAGGAAAATAAAAAGATAAAAGACTTCCACTTAAATAAAGAGATGTTTCAGGGAACTGAAAAGTACAGCTCATGTCTTTTCACATAATCCTTGCCACTGTGCCTTCACACACGATGCTGTCACTGCAGGTAAGACTTGTCACTCTCTCCCCTAGAAGTCTTCATCAAGCCAATGCCCACTGGCTTAAGTCCAATACCATCCTGTTTGAAACCTTTCAACATTCTCCACCCCAATCATACACATTTCACCATCCCCTTCCTTTAGATCCAGATGCTCCTAATAACACCTAGTACCATCAGAGTTATACAACACATGTGCCACTGTATAAAAGAATAGACCAATGTATGACATATGTTAAATGACTTTCTTACTGTGTCACCCAGGTTTAGATAGAGCATATGAAAAAGTGACTTCATCACTTGCACCCCAAGGATTTCAAACTTCTAAAATGTGAAGGATAATTACTTCAACAAAATATTTGAAAGATAAAACCCATGTCATATGCCAACAGATACTGAGAAGAAAGAGCATGCATAAGAGTAAATTCACATCATCACCACAAAAATGGGACAATGACTCAGAACTAAGAGTAAAGCAAAATTAAAACTCTATACATGGGACACATGCCAGTGGTGTATAACTGATCGATCTAAGGTTCCGGAGTTGATTTCAGAAAATGATTTAAGGCAAAATATACATTTTAATGGTAACAACAGTACCTAGTGTTTCAAAATAGAGAAGATAAATATTTCTCTGTAAGTAGTATACATGAGGAATGTGCTGTTTTATTTCTTAATGTAGACACTTTCAGATACAATATAATGAGCACAGTGTGTACTCTATTCTTGAGATAATTTTACAAAGTAGGTAATATCTTATCCTCTTGAATCACTAAAACAGCTCTATAATGATAAGAACCAGTGTCACCCATATTTTAGAATGGGGAATATATTATTTTTTTACTCAATATTGATATTATTTTGGTAATTAGGTAATAATATAAAACTATAATCAAATACTGAGGGATAGAGATAAGAAGAAAGATGTATTTCTATATATACCTATGTGAAGACGTACATACATCAAGAAATTATGCCTTAGCCAAGCACATGTCCACAGATTGAAGGCTCGATCAGGTATATTACAGGGTGCCAAGGAGCAATGAGAAGAATCTTTAATGATTGATGGGACTCCAAAGGTATCTGTCCTTGGTTCTAAAAGTGAAGCTATCACCTGCAGATTTTGTCTCCTCTCTCCTCTCCTACCATCTGATCTTGGCTGCTACTGTGGTGGGTGGAAAGAGGGAATGGGGCCCAATTAACAGTGTAGGAAGATTGCATTGGAAACTAGATTTTGAAACTCTCCTTGAAATACGCATTATATTATATTAAACACTAAAAATGAGGTTATTTTGAACTCAAAATTCTCAGACTAAGCTAGGTTATGCTGCAGAAATAAATAGTCCATCCAAAATAGACACTTCAGACAAGGTATTTCTTCGCTTATGCTGCAAATGCATCATCTGGGAGACATCACCCCAAAAATCTTGTTCACTCAATTATTCAGGCTAAGAGAAGCTCCTTCATGCTTCCCTAATTGCAGAGGACTGAAGAGGGCTATATAAAAATGCATGCACTCACAATTAAAGTTTCCAATTAAAGGTACCATTACTCACAACCATTCACATTCCCTTTGCCTGCTCCAAATCTCAGGGCCAAACCCAACTTAGAAGGTAGAGAAGTGTCACATAACATCTACCTAGGCATGTGGAACTAAAAATATTTCTAGAAGCACAATAATTGCTCCTTAGTCACCAGATGATTTTAGGACAGGGTAGGTTTAGCTAACATATGACCAATTAAAAAAAAAATCCACCAACAAAAACAAACTTTCCATTTTCAGAAAATTTTATATTTAGCCATCAAGTCTAGGAATTCTAGACTTATAATATTTAACAGATGAAGCATAGAGGAGTCATTCATCTATATTAATCTTTGTTTAGAGAAAAGATTGCACAGAATGGACAGAATGGCAGAATAATCAAGGAATAGGGTACAAAGCAAGTATTTTAGTCACCATAAAAAAAAAATCACCCTTAACTCCAGGCTTACACTAATGGTGATATTAAACATCTTGCCATCCTTATATTTTTAACAAATTAGCAATCACCAAAAGTGGAAAGGGGAGAAGCATCATAGATATAGCTTCGTTTAAGTTCTGTGTGATGTGTAGAAATGACTCTATAAGATTGCTGTCAAAACTTTTATGGGGGCAGATGGGTCAGGGAAAAGAACAAATGCATTTTCCAGTGATCTTCCAGTGACCTGCATTAATCACCAATAACCTCCATGCCATTATCATGTCAGATCCACTTAGCATCACTGCAGGCTAGTCTCCTGGTACGTCCATGATTAGAATGTATTTGCATTGATATTAAGCAGATCAACATACCATTGGGGAGATGGGTCCCCTTGACAGCAAAAGGATAAATGTTTTTAACAGAGAGACTCTAAATCTCCACAAAAGAAACAAAATACAGAAACACCAATTAAAAATAAATTGCAATTTTTCAAAAATCTATTTTACCCTTTCAAAACTACAGGTCTTCAAAAAGTGCTGCTCCATACAACAGTGGTGAGGAAAAAAATAAACCCAACCTTACATTAAAAGAAACAACTTTATTCAAGGGTCTGCTTTCATTTTGCTCAATCCTGCCTTCCCAGCAATCTATTGATACAGGTAAGTGAGCATGTACTTTCTAAAGAAGTTGTTAATGAAATGATAAAAAAAGATTTTTTTGTGCACTCCCCTGTTATTACATGCAACTAATTCACATACATGATCTGAATGAATTGAACTAAAATATTGCCATTGTTTTCATTTTATTAACAAGATCATAAAAAAATAGTAAAATTAAGGTCAATAGTAGGTCTTAACTCCAACTCTGCTACCATAAAGCCCATTTTTAAAAGAGTTAAAAAAGCCTGCTAGCCAACTCTCTATCATCCACCTATCTATAGTATCAATAAAATTGTTGGGCAAATCATAAAACTGAAGATATATTTCCATCGCCTTACTTTATCAATTTCTACTTGCATTGTGTATTAATGTGAATTTTACTCCATTCAGAATAGGGCTGATTTGTGGGTATTTGTTGGCTTGTTTTATTTTGTCATGCAACAATAGCTAGTTCACAAAATGAAAACAATACAAATAACCATTATCATCTTGTGGTTGAAATATGCTAAATTAAAAATCTATTCCGTTTGGAAAAAATAATAATCATGAACAACTATCTATATAACAGAGACATTTTACCAGGGTGGAGTGGGGAATGGGATAAAAAAAAAAAAGTAAGTGTGTGTGCGTGTGTGTGTAGGTGCACTGGACTATAGTAAGAACACACAGGTGATTCAGTGATCCCCACAGGGATTACAATTGAGATGTAAAAGGGCACAAAATGATGTAAAAGTAAACTATTATATTATTTTAAACTATCTATCCCATTTGAACCACTTGAATTTCTTACACTTGAAAATACCATACTTATGTTCTGCTTACTCCCCTGCACTGAGTAATATACTTTCACTAATTAGTAACTCTTTTGGAACTGCTTCATTAACTTTAGCTCCTCCATTCTCCCAACTTAACAAAACTGTCAGGTACAGAGTTCACAAACTGACATGTGTATGTATGGAGGGTGGGGCATGTAGGGGTGTGCAAAATGTTCAGCCTGAGGTAAACAAATACCCCAAGAACTCCTGACTGGGGAATGAAGGAAGCACAGAGAACATTACAAGAGTGTGGACTCACAAGAAAAGCAAAGAACAGAATGTTCCCTCTTTCTCTTTCCCTTGAATAGAAACCAAGGTAGAGTGTTCTCAAACAGCCTCACCATGGAAAGGGTCTAAAACAATGCCTTTCCCCTACCATCACTCTTTTTAGGGGGGAAAGATCTGAGGACACAACTACAGAGGAAATTTTCCTACTGTGTACAGCAAAAAAGCAAAGGTCATGAACTCAAGGACAAGAAACTATCTTAGTACTAAATATACCCTATAGGTAGCCATATGAAAAATAATGTCTTATTGGAAAATTCCTCACTGCTTAAATTAGAAAGAACATCTCTGGGCTCTTAGTATTTTTACAAATATAACACACTCAAAGATGCAGTTCCTTTCCTTCAAGTGCTTGATTTATTTTTCTTGTCTATTCAGTTTTTCCAAACAGGAAGGATCTCTGTGAGAACAGAAATAATTTTTTTCTTCCCTTCACCACAGAAGGCTGCTGTTCTACATTCATTACCAGAGCTGGCTGTGAGTCTTCCATGGGTGAATTATTACAAATAAAGTTCAGGGGCAACAAGAATATGTTACTTCTCCTTAACGGAAAAGTTAAGTCAGGAACAAGAAGGAAATTCTCTAAACATCAAATCAACATTCCCAACAAACCACCATTATTTCTAGCCTGCCTTTTACCTTTTTCAATTGCAATGTGAAAGCCAACTATTACTTACTTCATACTTGAGAATGTGGATGGAAAGTGAAGAGATGAACAATTAAGACAAAGGCAAGGAAGTCAAAGAAACCATACTGAAAAGACAAGAATGCTGTCTTAGAGGAGTCATTCTAAAAATAAACTCACTGAACAAAGTTATAATGCTTCCCAGTCAGAAAACAGAGATTCTCTTCTTGGCTCTGCCATTGAAAGGAAGGAGTTTAGGAAATTACTTAATGTGGCTGGGTACAGTTACTTACTCCTTGGGAGAGGAAGGACTAAGATATTACTGTAATGTGTGAGTGGCAGTTAAATTACTGGGTCATGGCCTTGCACTGACTTAACCCAACCTGCTTGGTGCAAGTTACGTAATATCCTTGTGGCTCTGTTTACTTCTCTGTAAAATGGAAGTAATGGTGGCCACTTCAGAAAGCTGACATGCAATCCAGTATGTGATACTACAAAAGCTCTTAGCATAGCGCCCAGCAGAACGGTCTCTAGCATTATTATCAGCAGTACTATCATTGTTCATATGGTCATTTACACATTTACCTCATAATGCATTACTTCTTACTATTTATATGTCTTAACTTTTCAGTTTCTCCCTTTTTATGCCTCTTTCTTGAACCCTCAGGGTCATGCTGCCTTTCTCTCTTCAGTCTTGTTAACTCCTACTCAGTCACTTAATACTAAACTTTGGACTTCAGGCACTCAAAATGAAAGGAACTGTACTTACCTTGACGGAATAAATAATACGAAGATGTAAAGCCTCTAAGATTTCCTGTCAACCTAAGATGAGCATACTAATGAGAAGTAATTGAAAACAAATAGGAACAAAACAAGCGTGACTTGTTGTTATTATTATTGTTATTTTTATTGAAAATGTTAAGGCTCTTAAGGCTAAAACACTACTAGCTGTCCACTAAAGTATATCTATGTTGAGATGAATAATATAAAATGTAATCTAAACAAAGTTCATAAGAAACATTGCATCTGAAAATTCTAAAAGAAAGGATATTTTGTTGTTGAAAAGGAATAAGCCCATAAATGTTCATAATGAGTTAAAAAATGTCTTGTAAAAATGTGAGCAGTAACAAGCAAGTTCACCAAGGGGTACAGGAACTCTAAAAAATCGCTCACAGTTTTCCACTACTCTAGCAAGAGTAATCATTGTTATTCCTTTACTTTCTATGCATTGATAGACCTATGAGTTTGATCAGATTAAAGTTTCATGTCTTTTTGAAAAGACTAGTTCACAGCCTTAAATAGCTCTATCAAAGGAGTACATCATGTTTAGGTTTGTGATGCTTGCCATCCTCAATGATCATTAAGTGTATCCACGGTAGCAAATCTAATTCACCACCGGTACAGTCCATCCCTACTGAATCCAACAGCAACTACAATTACGATTATGACAGAGACAGGACTCATTAGCTAAAAACTTCCAGAAAGAGAAAGAGCCTTCATCCAAGACTTAGATACCTGCCTACACTT
This sequence comes from Condylura cristata, assembly GCF_000260355.1. NCBI lineage: Eukaryota > Metazoa > Chordata > Mammalia > Eulipotyphla > Talpidae > Condylura > Condylura cristata. The sequence continues at coordinate 52,525,631 of NW_004567105.1, forward strand.
ATTTCATCAGTACTTCTCTGAGTTTTGAGATTGTGTAAAGCTCATTCACTATTAAATTCTTTGGGAAATCTCACAGGAGTAACATCTCCTGGTTGCTGGCACATTCACAAAAATTTGTCTGCCAATTTATATGGGAAGATCAGTTTAGCTGGTTATCAATTTCATGGTTCATATTTTCTGTCTGTGATTATGCTACTCTATTGTTAAGCTCATAATAAGCACAGCTGTCAAACAGTTTCATGAGAATCTAATTTTCTTTCCAGTGAAGTGACAAAATCTTTTTTGCCTGGATGCTCAGTCTTTTTTGCCCCTTTCATCAAGTACCATATTTTTATTATACTATGTCTAAGTGACTATACTATGTCTATGTGATGGTATTAGAGATGATTTTATAAGGTACAAAGTGACCCTTTGAATGTGTAACTGTGTTTCAATAGTTTTCTTGTATTTTATTTTCCTATTTCAAGTTCTCATAGGTGTGTGTATGTTTGTGTGTGGGTGTGTATTTGATTTTCTTTCAGATAGATTCTATGCAACTTTTATACATCTTCATCACTGCATTTTTCTTTAATTATTAAAATGTTACACCTCTTCTACTTTTCTAAAAAGTATTAACAATGTTGACTTGCCTCTTCATTTTTATCTAGTTTAATCTTAATTTCTGAAATCATTATTTACTTTTATATTGCTTCTGGAATTCTGGCATATTTTTTTTCAATCTTCAATTCTTACTTCATTAATATTGACATTCATATTGTCCTTTTCAAACTCTCCCCCACCGTTCGATTAGTGGACTTCTGCTCCCATAGATCTGCCCTTTCAAAAACCACCCACAATTACCTGAACTTTCTCGGTCTTTCACGGACACAGTCTACATCCTGCTCCTGGATGCTTAGTTTTGCTTAGAAGGGGCATTCAAACTGTTAAGTGTGAAAAATGTTAATGCCAGACATACCAGACCTCCTTATAAAGCAGCCTCTAATATATCACTTGGGAACTGGATAATCTGTGAACCCCTCTCTGTATTGAATATACATTTTATATGGCCCAATGACATACTTTTGTGGGTATCTGTGGCCAGTATGAAGGTTTTAGATCCAGCCTCTCTTACCTATAAGGTTAATTGCACATAGGTCTTATGGCCATCAGTTGTTTGTCTCATCCATCCACACATATTGTGAGACTAACAGTGATTGATACCTTGTAACCTGGATTCACTGTAAATACTGTATGCAGTTATATAGTTTATTTTTCCTACTTGTGTTACTTTTTTCATGGGGATATTTAAGATTCAAAAACATTTTCCATTGGTTAACTTCCAAAAATATATTGCAAATTCCAAATTATAACTCTAAAATCAAAACAATCAAACTTGATTATTCCTAGAAATATTAATAAATATCAACATCAAAACATTTCAACTTTCCCCTAAACCAATACTCCCATCAGATAATGTTCTTTGTGACATTTTTAACCACTATTTTTAGCTTACCATGAAATAATTTTAGTGATTGAAGTGAAAAGGTTTAGGTATTACATATTCTTTAGATTACTGTTAGTTCCTGCAAATGTATCATAAAGTATATTCATATAAAAGAGAATCAACTGCCCTGAACCTACCAAGAGGCTTTAGACCATTGAGCTTGAGTGAATTTTATCAACAAATTATGTCTCCCTTCCTAGGTTACCCATCCTCATTCCTAAAAAGCTTCATTTCCAACTGAATTTCCAAGTGGAGAACTGTTCCTTTAAGCACAGCAATAATTCTATTTAATAAGTCAATTCTATCTTGCCAAAGCCTTCAAATCCAGCCAGTTCCCTGTATCCCCACACCCCTTATCATTTGCAACAAAACTTATGCTGCATTTTACAGCAGCCACTGCCAAAACAGTTCTCTATGCCCCCCTTCACTCTATTTTCAAATGTTTAAACAATTTGAATGTATATAATTAGGGACATTTTTCAGGGGAAATGATGTCCAAAAAGTCTTTGGACCCCAGAATTTATAAGCCAATGGAGATGTAACTTTCCAGTAGCTAGACAGTATAGAGTTAATAGTCAACCATTTTCTTAGACTTATGAATTATTTCCAGGAATGCCAAGATACAAAAGACCAGCAATTCAAATTCCTACTCTGAACTAAGTTACTGTTCTATTTGAATCTAATTTCCCTGGGTCTCATTTTTATCACCTAATAAAACGTAGGGGTGACTACATGATTCTGAAGTCACCTTACAGATTTCATAACAAACTTAAAGAATTATTAGATAGCTGGCAAGAAACACCCAGCAAACTAGTCATCAGTTCTGTTATCGAAAAATCTTTCATTTGCAATAATGTTACAAAGAATAAAGATGGCTAATAATCAGTGATTTTCTCAAATACAATAGCCTACAACTAAATTAAAATTTTAAAACTCAGAGATCTAGAATTTCTAAACACTGGCTGTGTTTCTAAGGCATGTCGGGAGCCTGATCAGCTTCATTCACTCTGGTGTCCCAGTGCCTGTAACAGTGACAGAGCTTTGTATTTGGACTACCTTAACCTAATAAACAGTCACTGTTCCTTTCATCTTACTTGGTAATGAGTGAGACCATAAAGCAATACGGTTCTCAATAAGCACTGGTAATAAAAAATGGATAAGCCACTTTTTTTTCTCAGCAAAATAATGAAGCCCCATCATCTGGGTCTCTACACTCCTTCCAGTACAGAAGCTCATATTCTCCATTAGCCCAAATGAGAGATGACACTGGGAAATGGCTATCCCATTTGTAATGTATTCCACCTCTAGGCTGCACCTGAAATAAGATTACAGCCAGTAAACGAAACAATGGGATTTCTTTTCATAATAAACAAAACGAAATCTGAGAAAGCAGCAGCCCTTAACGATCAAACTAGCAGGCAGATCACATAGAAGGTGAGTCTCAGGCAGTCCTGCAGAGTGGAAAATGTACTCGATCTGGAGTTAGGCAGATATGAGTTTGATTCTTGTTTCTACTATTAGTCATCATAAGCCTCAGCATCTTCATTTATAAAGAAGCATAAAAACTGGAGTTCCCCTATAGAGTTGCTACTTATAGAATAAATGTGATCAGGAATGTACTTTGCACAAAGCTGGCATACAATACACTTTCTTTCCCAGAACTCCCTCAGTCAGTCTAGATAAACTAAACATGGAATGAAAAAGAGAAATAGACAGAAATAACGAGAGAAATGCTCTATTATGGCACCTTAAAAGGATGCCCATAATTTTATGTATGCATTACATGAAATAAAGACGACACACACTAGATAGCCAAGCCTAACAATAATTTGAAGCAGGTCTCCATATAATTCACAGGTCTGAGGTCTGAAATATTTTAAAAGCAGATCTTACATTATAAACAAGCAAATAAAAACAAGTAGAAAATTTACAGGACTACTAGCGAAAAGCTAAATGATATCCAATAAGATCTCCACAAAGCAACTTACCACCAGACATGCTTCTTTTGGTCGATAGCAGATTTGTTCTGTTAAAAATAACAAAGCCTGTGGTTGAATCTCTTCTACAAGAGGTAGAAATAATTTTCCAAGAGCATGGACATAGGCCATGGTGGTCCAAGAGCACAACTCACCACCAGACTATGTTAGTTAACACTAACGTTGTGGAAGCTGAACGTCATATAAGACATAATGCTGGAAATTTTTATTATTGTTCTACTTCACTAACCTATCCTGGTATCTCAAAAACCTGGTCTTTGCTAAGCAATAATGGGTGGGAATCAATTTAAGGTAATCTAAGCAATTATTCTTCCTTGCATGTAACTATATTACATGTATTTTTGAAATCTATGTTCTCCACAAAGCATGCAACATGCTTTAAGAACCTAAGATGGTATGTAACTAAACTGCTATGATTATTTAATATCTAAAGATCTCCATTAAGCATGGGACATTTAAGAGCTATGATGATATGTATTTATACGTGATTCTAGTATCTTGAACAGGAATGCCCAGGTAAAGTATTCATCAGACCAGTAAAAAAGTGGTTCCCGGTATATGTGCCACAAACACTCTCAAACATCCCCCATGGTCCCATTTAACTTAGGGTCACACCGAGATGGACTGGGCTAAGAGGATATAAACCAAATGAACCCTAGAGTACAGCAAAATTCTTTAAAGAGCCAGAGCCATTTGTGGGTAACTTTTTTCTTATACTATCTCTACTGTGGAAAGCAGCTAATTGAGGCGCAATCTGGAAACCTAGAAAATTTAATGAGGACTCTGAGTTCAAACTGATGAGCATCTGTTTAGAATAACCCTCAACTGCTATTGTAGAAGACAGAAAATTAAGGCACTTTGTGGAAACTTAAGAAATTTGGTAACAAATCAAGATTAAATTGGTGAATTCTCACTGCATTATAAAGTCTACATCTCTTTTAAATTATCTTCAACTTTGTGCAAAAGATTATTTGTATGAAAAGAAAATCGATCATGCCCTGAAAAGAAGGTGGAGAATAAGTATTTGCTGAACGGTTGACAGATGGGTTGAATAGTGAAAGAATGAATGTCAGTGCCATTGTTCAATTACCTATCAAACAGTAAATCTAAGTCATGGTTATGACATTAAAAAAACAAAACAAAAGAAGTAAAGCTCCCAGAGAAAAGTGACCAGACAAAGTTCTGTTTTGCAGCAAGATGCACTCGCTAAATCAGGGTACCAGCATCTGCCTGTCATTCTGTGAAACCACATGTATTTCAAAATCTATTATATGCTAGTAATTTTACCACCTGAGATACTGATACTAGTGGTCCTCCCCACAATGTCCTCAAGCACATTCTGAAATAAAGCTTCTTTTCAAGATGAGCCTACTAATAAATTGAATTATTTGTGTTATACCACAACTAACGAAGAGAAAATGCAGGGCTAAACATGAACAATAATCTAAACCGTTAGATCTGATTTGTAACCTAATGAAATTCTGGTACTGGCAGAGGAACAAAACAAAACCTAAGCTGTAATAACAGGAAAGGTGTGCTGTCAGCACTCTTGAGAGAGTTTTTATATTTTAAGTCCCTGGGAACTTGGAAAAGGTCCATGGTACTTTTTTTTTCTGATGTGACTGACATAGAAGATTACACTTTCAAATTAAGTCTAATAACACATATTACCTTTGCTAATCAGTATATGAAAGCTAAACTTGTGTTTTGTGAGGAAAAAAAAAACATCATTTTACAATACCAAGAGAGGCTTGCATTATTGAACAGGCCACTTCACTGAAATTCAGCTTTGGCCAGAGAGTGGGCTGGGTGACCCTAGGAATGACTGATTCTTTTCTGACACCGTTGACCACTGCAGTTCCTCTTGGCTTTCTGGACAATGAACAGATACATTAGTCAACTTGGCTAGTGTCTGGGTCAGATTTCTGCTACAATAATACTGTGAGACCAAAGGTGGGAGGAAAAAAAGAAGAAGATAATCAAATTTACAATGAGAACTTATTTCTTTATCACTAGTATTCAGGTACAATGGATGGTTGAACACTAAGCTGAAGCCTGGGGCTGAGAGGTTTCCCATGTCTCTGATTCTGGAACCAGTGACCGTTCCCAGGCAAGAACCTGGGACATGCTCTGCTCAAGGCAGGTGGCAGAGCAGAGGAGCCAAGCACAATCACACTGGCACACTCAAACCTTCTACACTCCTGACTTGCACTAGATCCCACTGACTGAAAAGCAACAGAATCCAGCCAAGAGTCAACCAGACAACACCTGGAAGCACACCAGAGCCACATGGTCAAAGGGCGAGAGGACAATTAGAGAGAGAGGATCAAATCTATGCAATAATCAGAGCTGCCACAACGGCCCTGCCAAATTCGCCCTCACCTGCTCTCCTGCTGACCACCTCTCAGTCCCCACCGCAGGCTGGTGGGAAGAGGCCAACAGAAGACTTCAGATTCAGGGCAGGTCATTGGTTGACTGGCAGGTGACCAATGAGATACAAATGAGATGACAAATGAGATTATTTCTGTAGTGTTACCTTCATGACTGCAGGCTGAAACAAAAGCAACTTCAATTGCTCTGTTTACAGCCTTCGTGGGCACTAGATCTCTCTTTGTCCTTGAATTTCCTATAATGTGTGATAATAAATGCCTGTTTATTCTGATTAGTGTAAGTGTGGCTGTCACCTGCCAGTGGGAAGCTATGGTAGAGACAATGAAGAGAAGAGAAAACTGTGCAGAGCCCATGAGAATAAGGGTGGAGAGTTAAGACCTACAAACCTGTCTTCTAGCTAGATCTGTATAATAAACACCTTTCTGTTTTTACTAAGTTCATACAGCTTAGGGACCAATAAAAAATAGTGTGAAATAAACTGTCCCTTGGCACAGTCACTTGCCTATGGCAAGCAAAGTCCCCTAAGAAAGAAATCATTCCCTTGCTAAGGATTTGGTTACTGTTCATTCTAATCTTTCCTGATTGGGGTATCTTCGAGTGTCAGTAACCTTCCAAGTGAATGGTCCCCAGATCAATACTGCCAGTTGGGTGCCTAAATCCTAAATGTCTCCGGCCTGTGAATCACTTCTTCCTGGATAAATTACTTACATTTTTTTTAAAAGATTTATTTATTTATTCATACAGAACTGGAGTACAGGCCAGAGATGCAGAGGGTGAGAGGATTCACCAGGGACAGAGTGGGGAGCAGAACAGGCAGATCGACAAAGTACACTGCTGAGGGGAGCAGCGGGCGGGTCAGGAGAGGTCTGCCGCGCCATGTGGATCTCCTCCGGGGCAGGCGGGAATCGAACTCCTGAGGAAGTGGCTTAAGCTTCTTAGTGCAGTGCTATAACCCGCTGCACCACCAGGGAGGGCCCAAGTTACTTACATTTTAAACTCACTTAAGGTAAGAAATTAATTTAACAGCTTGTTAGTCCATCAATGGAATTTCTTTTTTCTCTCCCACACCTCCTATTGAATCTACTTTAGGTTCCAACATGGCATTATACTCAAAATGCAGCTATTGCTGGCTAGCTGGCTATACTTTTAGGGTGATCTTTAGTGTGCAGAGATGGCGCTCCTCCAACACTAGAGGCACAGCAGGCTAAAACATGTTCCCAGTCTCCCTTGCAGCTGTGCAATGAGCGGGGGACCAAATCCTAAACAGAAGGGCCAAAGTTGAAATGTGAAATGAGACTTCACAAAAAGGTCTGACTCTGACACAAAGAGGGGTGTGGAAAGAAGCTGTTCTTTTTCTGCTGTTCCCCCAGGCATTCTATTAAAATCATGACAGAATGGGATTTCTATGTCTATGCACCTGATCAAAAAGTTTCCATGGTTCCAATCTTTCAACTGAATAAAACTCAAACCCCTTAGCTGAGTATTAAAAAGTCTTTGCTATTTCATCACAGATATATTGCCAGTCAATGTCTTTCAACATGCCTTTAACCTGTAGAGAATAGTTATATGATTAGCCACTAGTACCAGGGACTTACAATGTGCTGAATATCCCTGCTAACATGTTATATATATAATTCACTTACCTCCAAACCATCTTACATCGTCAGGGCTATCACAACCATTTCAAAAAGAACAATGGGACCAGAACACACACACAAAGTTTTCTCCTTGAAACATCTGTACATTTCAGTCACAATTTTCTGGGTGGTTCTGTATGCCAGATATTGTTAGATCATATCACCTCCTCTTCCTGTCTGATCGTCTATCTACCCCAGTCTTTTAGTCCACTCCCTCTAGGTTCAGCTCATTCACAAGAGATACTACCTCTGAAGACAAAGCAGAAAGCCATAAGCAATCACATTGTCCTGTGAAAATATGCAGTCCCTATAGTTACAGGATATATTACCATAAATACCAAATCTGAGACTGCCAGCTTTTGACTAAGGTGAGCTCTACAGCTCCAGCTCGCTCACTTTGTAATTTTTCCTCTACCCCTCCATGATATCAAATACAGATGACAGTTCTTGAACCTTTACTACATAGAAGATGGTGAGCTGACACTTTACCCAGTCTTTTACTTATTCCTGTAGTAACTTTGAGAATGACATTACCTTCATTTTACAAATTAGAAAACATGTGTGGCAAAGCTGAGTGAGTCACCTGCCCATGGTCACACACCTAAGCGGTAGCACAAACATATTTACATCCAAAAAGTCTAGTAAGAAATTGTAAGAATGTTCTCTAATGCTTTATTATCACACCTCAGATTTTGTCAACTGTGAAACAAGAGCTATAACTCTAACGCACATAAATCAAAGGACTCCATTAGTAGAACAGACCAAAGTTTAAGTCTTTTAATGCCAGCTTTGAAGAACAAATTTGGTTTTGAGGACTTCAAGGGAGTACCCTGGCCAATTTCTATTGTAGGAAGGCAGAGAAGGGAAGCTATTCAGAATCTTTAGAGGTTCCAAAGATCCTAGGCCTAACTTGAAATCTTTGTTCAAAAAGAATGGTTTATCTTGCACAATTAAATCTACCTGAAGGTTCAATATCCACATTATGGAATTTAAGTGAGTTATAGTTGAAGAAACCATTTCTGCCCGATAAAGCTATAATGAGAACTGCTGGGTTTTAAGTCCAATCCACATCTTACCTCCTAATACACCTAACCTGTAACTTATTTGTTTAAATGTAACAATAAAATCACTGGGGTTTCTCATCATTTTGTTACTTTAGTCTAGAAGAACTGCAATTTCAACAACATCCAGATTGTTATTATTAAGGCCCTACCTATTTGGTTACATCCACACAAAAGAGCTGATCTCATTCTGAGTTTCCTTAGGAACTGTTTGTATAACGTTATCAGGATGGTGCTTGGGTAGGATTATTTAACTGGGGAGTAGAGAGCAGAGTCTCTAGAAAGCAGCTTGCCTTTCAATAATCTGATAAACAGGCGTTAACAGAAGCACCACAAGTGCTGGATGCTTTTGTTGAACCATATGTCAGAATGCTCTCAGCTCCACACAAGATCAAAAACGTGGTCTGCCAGATAAAGTCACTCTCCAAGTTTTTACCGGAATAGGAGGAAAAGAATGGGCTCTGCTCAAAAGAAAGCTATGAAAAGTCTCAATATACAGTTTACAGTTTGAAAGAGGAAATAATCCGATTAACATTCAATAATACATACACACACATAAAATGCATCCACACTCACAAATGTCACAAATGTGTGTACACATAGTTGAATCTGTTACCAAGATGGTATCTGCACATTTGTAATTCACACATATGCATATATCTGTACACATTACTTCCTAACAGCCTTAAGATTTTTCAACTTGAATCACTATCAACTAAAAAATAAATTAAAACAAAATGAAATGATTAATTAAATAACCTCTGGGACACACAGGTTTGCCACACAGGACTGAGCACCATTAAAAATGTTCACTAGCGGCCCTCCCTGGTGGCGCAGCGGGTTAAAACACAGCACTGAGAAGCTAAAGCCACTTCCGCATGAGTTCGATTCCCGCCTGCCCCGGAGGTGACCACATGGCGTGGCAGACCTCTCCTGACCTGCCCGCTGCTCCTCTCAGCAGTGTACTTCGTCGATCTGCCTGTTCTGCTCCCCACTCTGTCTCTGGTGAAGCCTCTCGCCGCCCCTGAGCCTCTGGCCTGTACCCCAGTTCTGTATGCACAAATAAATAAGCCTTTAAAAAAAAAAAAAGTTCACTAGCTCCTACTTGATCAATTGATAAAACAGAAAGGGTAAAAGAAAAACCACCCAGCTTTCGAGGTTAAATCTGAGTTTTGACAATGTCACTAGCATAACACACTTCTGTCCTAGTAACAAAGTAGAAGCAAACTGGAGTAATGACATGTAACTTTAATTAAACCCTCCAACTGCTTATAAGCTTGATGAACTTTTAAACACACTTGTTCATCCAGTCTCTGTCTCTCTGAGCAGTAATCCTTTCTTATTAATCTTTGACAAACTATTAAATTTCCCATTTTTTCCCTGACCAATGTTAGAATGCCCTCTCTCCCTATGATTTACAAGTAGTCTCAGAAATTAGAAAGTGATGTACAGCTCATGCAATTCATTTTAATAGGACTTTGAATGGCTTCTCTTTCCCTTTTTTGAAATACAATACTGAATTGTCCTTTCCACACATGTGATAAATAACTTGAACACAGAAAATGAAGAGTTTTTAAATGGCAAGATAAAAGGCAGGACTTTGAATTTTCTGTTTATGAAGGGTCTGTGCTCTGAAGTGATAAAAGCTACAGCCCCGCTGTGTTGCCACCTGCAAAACTCCTGTTAAATCTAATAGAACTTAGAAGGGTGCACAAGCCACGGAGGATGAAACCTAATATCCATCTGGGTTCATTGGATTTCCTAAAATTACATCAACAGCAAAATCAGATAGATGGTAGAACTGGTTTTATGAGGCTTCTACTAGGTAAAGCTCTATTTTAATATTCAAAGAATAAGTACCACTCTTTGATTCAATCAGGTTCTATTGCAGTCTATTTGTCACCTCCTTTCCCTTTCGTTTGGCCGAAGTCATGACCAGCACAACATGTCAACTACGTCACATTTTAAAGATAATTTTAGGGAAAAAAGATGGTATTCATTAAGAAGTACTGTAACCTAGAAGCACCAAAGTCACAAAAAATGCCAAGATTCAGAAATCAAGGAGACTTAATCATTAAATTCAATTTTCCACTCGTTGCATTTAAAATGAGTCACAGAGCAGGCTGGGTATACGCACTGCGAACTGGATGAAAATGATAGACTTTAGTCAATTCGCTACAAGTAAGCTTTGAATTATTCCAGGGAGACACTGCCTATGTGCCCTTGTGCTGACAGACGTGTGAGCTTACAAACTTAGAAACTCACCTTTGTTTCTTCCTCTTTTTAAGATTTGTTTTTACTTATTTATACATGCAAGAGTTCTTATTATAGGCCAGAGGTGCAGAGGCTGAAAGGATTCCCCAGAGTAGGGAGCAGAACAAGCGGGATATACACTGCTGAAGGGAGCTGTGGGCTATAGTGGAGAGGTCTGCTGGGCCATGTGGGTCAGCTCTCTGGCTAGGGATGGAATTTGGTGCCTCAGTGGCTGGCTGGTGATAGTTTTCACATAGCTTAATAGTACTGCAACTTAACCCTTGTGCCACCAAGGAGTCCCCTGGAAACCCAACTTTGTTTCTTACCAATACCAGTATTTTCCCACAAATCTGCTCAAAGATTATTCAATTGAATGTGCTCTCTATAACTGCATTCTCTTTCCCTCCACTCTAAAAGACCAAAATAATAAAGCTGAAGAATCAAGATTACTCATCCCTGTCTCAGGAGCTCAGGTTAACAATGCAAAGCAAGCTCTAGTAGAGATCTAAGCACACAAATTTTATTTAGTGCATTTGATACTTGTCAATTCAAAAGACATTAGCTAAGAAGACCTGTCCCAAAACTTTAGCAATCACCCCACCAACTTCTGCAAAATGGTCTGTTTTCTAGCTTTCTTAAATGGCGAATATGATCAATAATGTAATAGGAAAAACAGCCCACAATATAAAAATAAAAGGCCATGTCATACTTTGCAAGCACAAGATTTGTAAATTCACTTTCCTCTTATCACTACCTAAAATCAAGCCTTACAATAAACCACACTGCATTAAAATTAAATATAGTTTTGTGTTGGTGAGAATGAGTAAAGCGCACTCTTATTTTCTTCCAATCACAAAGTAAATACACCATGAGATGTAAGTGCAGCTTACACCATCATACATCCCAGGTGGTGTTCCATCCAGGGACTGATTCAGACACCCTTTAACTTAGACTAAAAGACCTTTTGGGTTCTGTTAATTATCCTAACCCAGAAAACAGTCCTCAGAGGGAAATATCAAACAGTGGGTAACTTGTACTATGGGGCCACTTGAATTCTTATTCTTTCCTTTTTGCAGAAAGAGTAGACCTGGGATTTTCCTTGAGTCCCTTTATTATGAATTTACTTGGTTGGCCCATCCCCCCCCAAAAAAGGGGAGTCTGTACAAACCACAACATAATCCTAGAACATATCACTTATACAGGGTTTCTCAACTCGATGCCAATGACTACTTGATCTGGATAGCTCTGTTGTGAGAAGCAGCTCCCATGTCCTCTTTCCATTAGACATTGGTAGCCCCAGCCCTGTTGTAACAAGCAAAAATATCTCCAAAATGCCAAATGTCCCCTTGGGCATAAAACTGAGAACCATTGCTTCTGCTCCAAAGAGACAGTCCCATGGAAATGACAGGTCAGCCCTGGCACTGTTGGTCGAAGAGTTTCCACCCCCCTGTCCAAATCACCAATGAAGCTGGGAGCCAAGATCACTAACAAATCTATCAACAGTCCTTTATCTGAAAGGATCTGTCAAACTCTTCATAATGTGCTCACATAAAACAAAATCACAAAGTAGGAAAACGCCTGTGTCTGCAAAGGAGGCAAGAGAGTTAGCATTTATACATTAGGAAAGGGAAAAATCCTGAACTTCAAAAGTGCTGCTTTGGCAAATGCTTGATGCTCTGAGACCTATTTTTAAAAGTTGGGGTGGGTGTGGTAGAGACGCAAAGAAACAGAAAAGTCAAAGTATGTTTATGACATCTTTTCATCTTTTTGACATATCCATAAGTTTTTTTTTTTTTTTTTGAGAGACAGGAAAAAAGAAGCCCATTAACTTCTGCAATAAAAATAAAGAATGAGCACATGAGGAAGTAAAGTTAACCATCAGCACTTTCAAGTTATCCTTAAACAAAAAGACACTGATGAGACATTTATTTTAACCCCTCCACAGAAGAGGTTGCCAAATACAGTTAATCACAAGGTACCACTGGGATAAGAAAGTGCCATTTGGGGGATATAAAAGCAACCCAAATCTGGCAGCTTGAAAGCTGAGACCGGAGATTAACTTCCTTACCCCAAGAAATTGGGTTATTCGTGTCCCTACAAGAGGCATGAACCCCAGATTGTCCACAAAGTTAGCATCTGCCTAAAATGGGAAGAAATATAGTTTGAACAGTAAGTATTGTATAGCAAACCTCAAATGATATTGGATTTGAAGGATTAATCTCAGAATACTTTTCATGATGAGCTGGCCTAAAATAATTCACACTGTTCCCCTGCTTCCGTGTGTAAGAAGCTAAAGAACAATACAGAACAGCAGGTTGCTGTTACTTAAATGGAAAGTGCACGTGAATTTAAGTGACCAAATGCTTTTTTCCCTGGGGCGCTGGAAACTGCTGTTTTTCTTTCCTTCAAACCCACATTCCAGTCTTTCTCCATGAATGAGCATGGTCATGTTTGCACTAAGCACTCTGCAGAATTTCCTACTGAACAGTAAATCAACTCCAAGGGAAAGGTAGTGATTAATACCACAAATGGATCTAGGCACTGTCAATTTTTCATACCTGATAGCTATGTCCTAGAGGAAGCACAAAAGTCCCTGGCATTGCAACTTTCAAATTTCTAAATGTTTGGCAATTATTCTAACAGATCTAGAAGATCCAGGACAAATCGATCTTGTTAAACCTTTTGAGAAAGAGACAACTAGCAAGCCCCGGAAGCTGGTGCATGGTGGCATGCCCCTCTGTGAAAAAGCATCGCTGACCATCAGACCTTCACATGCCAACTCTGTGTTCTCATCAACACCATTCAGGAAGCAATGGGAAAAAAATCACTTGGGCCAAAAATTACCTTAGCAACTGTGCAATAAAACATGAGCATATGTTGCAATGGGACTGTGAGTTACAGTATACTCAGAGAAATGCCTCGGGTATCCCTTTTAGAACTTCTTGTCCAACATGGTGGCTACTAGCCAGATGTGGCCAACTAGAGCCATGGTTTACTAAGATGCAATGTGTATTTTAATAGTGTAGTAGGAGAATGAGAATGTAATACTTCACTCATAATTTTATTGATTACATGTTGAAATCACACTATTTTAGAAGTTCTAGGTGGAATACAATTTTCTATTAAATTTAATTTCAACAGTTTCTTTTTCTACTTCATGTGGCCACCAGAAAAATGTTAATTACCTATGTGACTCATTTATAGTTCACATGATATATCTAATGGGTAGCACTGTTCTTAGCAGGCATCAGCAAACTCTCTAGAAGGACCTGATTAAGTATTTGGCCTCTGTCTCTGTCTAAGGGGCTAAAGCATCCAGAGATAATAAATAAATGAATGGGTGTGGCTGTGTTTCAATAATATTTTATTTACAAAACAGGCAGACAGATGAAATTGGCCTGTGAGCCCAAGTTTGCCTTCCAGGGTCTACATCATTAACAGCTCCCTGTAGAGGAAAAGGAATACAACAGGGCCACATGATATGAATTCAGCCTACAAATATGTCTTTGTATCCACTGTGAGTTTTGAACAAATCTGAACTTGAAAGCTTATAGACTGGGTATGGAAGCTTCCACTCCCAGAAGTCTCCCTTGGCCTCCCTAAGTCTTCTCAAACAATGGGCACTTGCATTTAGCATTCCTGCTGTAGTAATGTCATGACATGAAGAGGTCCCCCACAAGTAGACAGTCATGGAAACAGATCATTGTTGTTTCTATCAGGGGCTCATAAATTAGTCGACCACAAAATTTATCCTCTAAGCCAAATCAGTTTTCATGTGGGGAAAGTTCAAATACTGTCCAAACCTTAACAATGATGTGAGTCAAAAAAAAAAGGAAACAAAAAAGAAGTACTTTAACTAAAAGTAAACTTTAAGAAAAATAAACTATCTATTTTGAAAATAAAAGGAACCAGACTTAAAAATTATAACTGGATGGGTAACAGGCTTCTACCCAAAAGTATCCTGTTATCCCACAGATCAAGGAAGCTAGGCGTACAAAAAAAAAAAAAAAAAACCAGTCACTTTCTCCAAAATACAGCTATGCAAGAGGAAGGGAAGAGTTGAAGTAACTTCCTCTGTGACACATGGATGTTAACATTAAGCAACCTCTGCTTAATAGCGCTCCTAGGACTGGCTTCCCTGACTATCTATGGAATGGTCACAGGTGGGCTTCGCATGTTTGCTGAGCCTCGCAAGAGCAGTTTCACCTCATGCTCACAGTCCTGGCTTCAGTCATGGTATTCATGCTCACACCATCTGCAATCAAATCATGGACCTGTGTTTTCTTCAGGTGAAAAGTACTTGGGAGCTTAATCCATGCATCTGTGAACTTTTGTGTATAACTAACAATTGCCACAGTTAAGAAAAAATACGTTAAGAATCCTAGCGGATATCAAGGTGGCAGCACACACCCCAGGCCTCAGATGAGCTGTATCTCAGCTGATGCAGCCTGGAACTCTGAATCACCTGACTTTCTGAGAAAGTTCTTCCTCCCAAACAACCCTTCCCGCTTTACTGGCTGTGGACAGTGACATCGCCATTGTGATGGGGAACCAGCTCTGGGGTAATTCTGACCCTGAGGATGGCAGAGGACACACAGAAAGAAATAGCATCCTGAACCATAGTCTCAAACAGCTAGGCTGAGCCAATGAGTGTTTTAGTTTATTTTGCCATTGAACCCAAATGGAGTTTCTCATTTTGCAAATGATGTAAGTTACCACCTTCACCATCCCCTTGTGACCTGGCATGCCCTCTCCTCCCCTCCTGCAGCACTCTTCTGTTTCTCTGGATATAACATACACACACACACACACACACACACACACACACACGGACATATACACATCCTCCAGGTACAGACCAGCGGGGAGTAATAATGAAAATATGTGTGCTTTTGAAGCTAAATTAAGCCATCAGCAGCCATTTCCCACCCACAAGCACTCCCCTGAGCTGTCAGTGCATCTGTTATGTTGAAGCAGCTGGTTAATACACTTTTTACCTCCCCAGGAAGTCACTTCCCAGAGGGCCACTGAATCTGGCAGTGCAGGGTCAGGGGCTCCACCAGAGGAACACTACAAACGAAGCGCGTAAGAAATTTCTGCTTCCTTCGTCTTTCTTTTTCATTAAAGAAACTAACTGTAAAGAGTCACATCCACACCACAGGTCACTCCCCTTTCTCCACTTTAGTCCCCTCTGGGAGACTGCATTTAGCATAAAACGCCAATCCTGACAAAGGGGAGTAAAAGTTGGGATAGCCTCAAAGGGTGCTAGCAGGCTCCAGAGGCAACCAGGACATAAGGAAAAGCAAGAGGCAGCTGCTGAAGGACCAAAGACACCCAGATGCAAAGTCTCCCCAATTCTCTGCCCCTACTGTCCTTCTAATAGAACACTTGTCCTCTACCAGGGCTCAGGGTATTTTTTAATCACCTGGTTTTTTAGCTTGTTTGTTTCTATTTTTGAAATCATTGCTTCAGCAGCATGTCCCCTGTCTTCAGCTCACCTGGACACCCTAAACTGTCTTTAAAGTTGGCACTTAAAGAAACCAAGTAAATTTAAAGCAAAATGTATGCAAACCACCCACCACCACCACCACCATGCACATGTCTGTTTACATAATCAGAACACTAGTCAGCAGTCAGAAATTGCTGGGCACTAAGCTGGGCCTTACACCACATACTGTTTCATTTACTGTAAACAGTGTCTGCTGTCAGCCTCCTACTACAGAAGAGGAAACAGAGGCCTAGAGGGTGTCAGTAACAGCTCTGGGTTACAAGGCTGGGACGCAGCAGGGCTGAAATTCCTCAAGCTTCAATGTCCACACTCTTAACTGGAAATATACCATCTCTCAAATTAAGAATTCAACCCCTTCATAAAGGCTAGTTGTTCCGGGAGGTGTACATGTTATTTAATACTCGCAGGGAACTAGTCTATATAACTCCTTACCCCTCAGGTATGGGCAGTCCACGATGAAATCCCTCCACAGAGCAAGCATGGAAATGTGTTGGGGTAATTTTACAGTGGAGAAACCTAGCAAACAACCCTCAGGCCAGGGAATCAAGGTCAATGTCAACAGTCGTAAGTCATGTTGATAACACGTACCATTGATACAAGCTAAAAAGAGCATTCTGCTGCTGTCTTCTGCCCAAAAAACTATAACCTCAGCCTAATCATAGGAAAAGGATTTGACAAAATCCTTTAAAACATTCTACAGAGTATCTGACAAGTATTCCAAAAACTGCCACGATCATCAGGAATAAGAAAAGTCTGAGAATAGGCCCTCCCTGGTAGCGTAAGGGGTTAAAATGCAGCATTATGAAGCTATTTGCAGTACTGACGCATGAGTTCGATCCCTGACCAACAAGGTGACACACATACTGCAGCAGAGCTCTCCTGACCTGCCCACTGCTCCCCTTGTTAAGGGGAAGGAAGGATGTCCTAAAGGAACTCTGCAGAGTTTTGTGGACTCCACCCCCTACACCAGCTTCCTGGACTCTACCCCCTACTCCAGTGATTGGAAACTACAACTCCCAGCAGTACCAGGGAGAGAACTGCGAGGCCCCAAGGGCGGAGCTAAGCAGGCCTTCTGGGACTTTGGGAGATAAACAGGAGCCATTTTCTACAGCAGTGTCTCACTCCAGATACAGGACCACGTGACTGGGTGCTATCAGTTTGTTACTAGAGCTCCAAGTCAGCGGAGCCAGTAAGATATTCTTTTTACCTTGTATCTCTCTCTCTTTCCCTGGGTTGTTCCTTTTCCTTTCCCCTTTTTGTAAATAAACCCATTATTGACCCTTTTGTGTGTGCCTGCAGTACAACTAAATTTTAGGCGTGCGGATGAGGACCCACACACAGGCAGCCCAGTTCACACTTGGGTGCCCTGTAACACCCTCAGCAGTCTATTTCAGTCAATCCACCAGTTCTGCTCCTCACTCTGTCTCTAGTGAGTCTTCTCACTCCTGTATCTCTGACCTATGTCCCAGTTCTCACATGCATAAATAAATAAATCTTTAAAAAAAAAAGAAGTAGTAGTAGTAGTAGTCTGATAAATAGTCAAAATAGTCACAATTCAAAGGAACTAAGGAGACAGGCCAACTAAAGGCAATATTGTATGCTGAGTGACATCCTGAAAGACAGCAAGGCCCTCAGAAAAACTGAAGAAAGCTGAGAAAACACGAACTTCTTAACAACATTATTAATTTTGGTTCATTAGTTGCGAGAAATGTACTAAGTAAATTTAAGAAGTCGATAACAGTGAACACTTGATATGGGGCATATGTGAACTCTGTGTGCTGTCTTCTTGATTTTCCCATAAATATAAAATGTTTATTCAAAGAAAAATTTATATATCTAATAAATACAGGGAAGCTATAAACAAGAAACACTCAGAGTTTCCAAGTCTAGCAATGATGAGAACAGCTCAGAGACAAAGGTTGGCTCTGTAGCTGTCATAAAATCCACCTCATCTATAGCCACCAGGCTAAGATTCATCACACTTCTCGTTTGTTCCACTGGCAGCTTCACATTCTGGTGCTGCTCTTCCATAAAAGCAGATGATTTAATTCACTAGTCAAGTCCATGTGTCTCACTCTTGAATTATCAGATTGGCTACTTTTTTTTTTAAGATTTATTTTATTTGTGTATACAGAACTAGGGCACAGGCCAGACTGTCTCTGGGTTCACCAGAGACAGAGTGGGGAACAAAACAGTGATAAAATGACAACTAGTTAACAGCAAAACTAAAAAACCCAGTCCCCAGGCCTGGACTTTTCCTTCTAGAGGAAAGAACCTTTTCTTCTCATAGAAGGAAAGAACCTTTTCTTCTCATAGTCGTCCTGTCTGCAGCAATGATCCCTTGTCCTCTGTTGTTGAGGAAAAAGAGAAGGAAACTACGATTGGGTGTACAACGAACACCAACACACCTCCCACTTTTGCCTTACTTCATGAAGCTGAAGACACCATTGATTATAAGACTACCTGAATTATTGTCATATTTAGACGTGATGAAAAAAAAAAAAAACTTGAACAACAATATTCAAACACTATTACACAGTGCTAACCTCTGCTGAAGCCAGAGTAGACAGTGGAAAAATGAAATCTTCACTATGGTGTCTAGTGTGACTGACAAAGCAATAAGTAAGTTGAAACAACAAATTAATAAGCAAGAGAACCCTAGAGTGCCACACCTAAGACTCAACATTCAGAGAGAAATCAGCCATGAGAAGCAGAGCAGAACCATGCATGCCAGGGTTGGAAGGTGTGGTCAAGAAGTATGAGGAACAATTCCCATGCTACCCTCTGACTCTAGTCACAATGTTCCTCTTGTCTACAGGTTATGTAGGCTTTCATCCTTCCTAAGCAACTCTTGCCTCGAGGAGCCAAGCTCTGTGCATTTAGGCTCCTCGCACTGGCAGCTAATACCCTCCAAGCTTCAATGACTTCAATAACCCATGTCAGAGATATGATTTATTAAAGTCCTCTTGTTTTGAGTCATGTAAGAGGGAAAAGTTTTAATAATCTTTGCTCCAGGACAGGTTTCTACAATCTTCTTTCCTATTTCTGCAGCTAAGATAAAACAATCACAGATGATCAGGAAACCCGGGTTAACTGGTTGTCGACTACTGAAAACTAACACCAACCATCAGCGTCCCTGATCATCAGTTTATTTAATCTTGCTCAATGGTTAACATTTGAGAAATACTCCCTTGTCTCCCAGAGACATTATTTTCAGTTATAAGTTATGAGGATGTCCCCTCTAGTCATCAAATTTAATATGCTGATTATTAAAGGAAATTTGCTAATATTAATGCCCACTTTCAACTTCAGGGCCCAAGCTACTAATTTCTCCTCAATATGGCTGATGGGGAATGGGCCGAGGAAATCTGAATAAAGCTAAGGGGAAATCTCTGCTGTTCAATTTTTTAGTATATCATGTAAGACTGCAGTAATGGTGCTTGATCTTAGGGGGTGAAAAAAAAAGTTAATCTCAAGTTTGTAAGAACTTTTACTACCCAAAGATCTCTTCATCATGAAGGTGGCAGGCACAAAGCATGCATGGTTCTAGAGTATAACCCTAAACCATAGCCTTAATAATAAGAGCTGATATTTATCAAGCACTGACTCTGTAATTTAACCTCTCAACACTCTCAAGGTAGGTACTGTTGTTATCTACTTTTTACAAATGGAAAAAAAAATCACTAATATATTGGTGATTTTTTTTTATTAAAAAGTTTATTTTTACATCATTTTGCACATTTTTTTTTCATCTCAATTGTAATCCCCACGGGTTTCCCATCACCAAATATTGGTGATTTTTAAGTCTTCTTGAATTTCACTACTTTTAATGCCTAAACCACAAGTAGAAATGCAATACAATGTTTAATCTGTGAGCAATGGACTCAGACCACCAGGCATGAAGTCCCAGCTCCATTTCTCTATGAGCTAGGAAAGCAATGTGATCATTCCAAACCTTAGTCCCCTCATTGTTGAAGTGGGACCATCACAGGACTCAACACATAGAGTTGGATGAAGGATTGAATGATGTACCTGGCAGGAGGTCAGAAATAGACTCAAAATGATTGCTGGGCACCGACAATCCTGCTGCCTCATTGACTACAACATCAATGATTTACTGTTCATCTACTTTAGCCATTCATAATGTGATCGTGTAAGTCTAAACACCAGCACCAAGACAACATGATCCAGAAACTACCTAATTCCTTTTTTTATTCCCACATGCCTAGGCAAGGCCCATTGTTACAAACAAATTTGAGAATTAAAACACCTGGTTTTAGATATGCCCCTAACACAGTAGCACCCATCATTATAACCTGAAGAATTTAACTAATTCCAGTGACTACAACCTGTAGATTATGTTTAAAATGCATAAGGAAACACTACATGTTTTAAAGACGTTTGCATATTCAACTTGCAGGCTGCAATCTGCTCTGGTATAAGCAAAGCATGCTATCACTGACGACTTACATTTCAATTTTCTTTACACCAAAACAACAAAATATTTAAACAGTTAACATCTGCTCAAAGACCTAAGAGCTGAAAGACTTCAGAAGGCATAGGCGATGTGTTGACTACAGAAAAAGTCAAATTATGTAGGGGCCAGATTTCTGAAAGCCTGACCTATTGTGTCAGCAAAGGAGAGCCAAATACCAGAAAATGTATGAAAGGAAAACTGAAACTGTAAACAATCTGAGAAAATTTAAATGAACAGATGGCAACAGGAAAATGAAGAGGAGAAAAATTTTAAATAATAATAAATCTAACTCATCCCTAAAGAAAAAGATACCCCAAAAACAAATTTATAATAACTCATCATATTTTATTCAAAAGTAAAGTAAGGGTGGGGATAGAAAACAGGAAAAACTAAAAGAAACAATAGGATTTAGATAAAAACATTCATTCTTACTAATCCTGAGTGTTCCCATGGTCAAGGACAGTTAAGCAAAATGGAGCCTCCAGGGCAAAGCAGCTATGCCAGCTGCACCACTGTCCATTTTTGGGGTGACACTTCCTCCACAGCAGAATCAGCTCCAACAAAGTAGCTGTTGGAAACAACTTCAAAATGCCATGAAAAGGCATCAGTTTTGCTATAATAAACATCAAAAGATGTTTACTTCCGTATGGCAAGGAAAAACAGAGAGCAGATGATTCTCACAGTTTCTTTTTGACAAGCTAAGCAAACTTGGAATTAATTCTAATCCTTTCAGCTAAAAGGAAACCGGCAACAGGTGGTGGTGACAGTGAAGACAAATAGAAAGCATCCGAAAGCTGCACCTGGACTCCTGTCAACATGACCCTGTACCAGTAGCTTCTTTTGTCATTTCAAATCAGTGACTTTGGAAGAACTAAAGGGATATAAATCTAAGGGAGAAAAAAGGAATTAAATGATTGAAATAACTGAAAAGTTTAAAGCAGGAGGATCCAGGTACAGCTGCTTTCAGAGACAGTAGAAATATCACCATGGAGATCATGACTTTGTCATTTTCAGGCCAAGAAGGTGCCTTCACAAAGTCAAAACCAAAAGACATTCTCAAAGGAGAAACACACCCAAAAGCATACTGTCCTTTGGGAGAGGCATTCTCTGAAGAAGACACTCCTTCACCTTGCTGGGGACACATGGCCAGTTTCGAGTGCACCTCTGTGGTTAGTATTCGGGCAAGTCTGGGTGACACATGCATCCACATTACGCCCGCCCGAATCTGTTCTCATCACTGTCATGGAGGGCCCTACTGGAACAGCAGGGAGTGAAGATGACAGGGCCTGAGGAACGGACATGCTGGACCTAGAGACTAATCCCGAGATGTATCAACCATCACCATTCGACCTCAGAGACCTTTCTCCACTTTACATTTCTTGTGCCACCCTCAAATCTTCTCTTCCAGTTTTCAATTTAATGAATGCATGCTAAGCTGGAGAAAAAGGTAATGAAAATCCTCCATAGTAAAAGAATTAAGGAAAATGTGAAAAGCACTTCTCAGATTTGAAGCTTCATTCCGAGTTTATTGCTGGGAACAAGCCAAGAACCAAGAGAAATGTGGCCAAGTGTCAGCACGAAGCCACTAAGTTCAAATGAAGCAATGAAGTTTGTGTGCTGAAGAAGGGATGGGGTTCCGCATCCACTGTGCTTCACAGACCTTCACCTTGACAACATGACCCCATCTACATACTCTGAGGTCACAGCAACCAAAGCAGAAGGATCACTTCTAACAACTGAGTCACTTCAGCATCTAAAATGCAAGATCCTAAATTTGTAATTTTCAGCTCTCTTCTTAAAACTCTGCAAATGCAGAATGCATTTGAAATCAGTAAGGTAGACCCTATGATCACATAGCCTTGTCAGTCATGGACAGTGGAGGACTGAGTGTGGCTGCCTTCTCCCTAGTCATCTCTGAATCCAAAAAGTGAAATGAGATTAAATTAAAGACATTAATAAATAAGACTTCTGAATATAAGAGAACCTCTTAAACAACCTCCAACCCTAGGAGAGAGACTTTCAGTTTATAGAAAAATCACTGAATAAGAATTAAAAATGAATTTATTACAAATACCGCCATCCTGGGCACCCAGACTGTTGTAAATATTAAGTCAACGTCTGCTTCAAGGAGATATTCGAAGTAACGGGACTGTTTTATGTGATCCTCACTTTGTGATGATATTGAATCAAAGACTTAAGCAACATGTCTCAAGGAATTCATCTTTGCAACAGAAAATAATTTCCAAGAGTCATTGAGAGCCAAGTATGAATTTCAAATCTAAGAAACATTATCAGTACCCAAAGGTTAAGGCCGATTTTGGTTTGCCTGGCCATTGAAAAATGCTTTTTGGTTCCTCAAAGTTTGTGATATACTAGCCCAAGATTAATTATATATAAATATATGTGAAGAAATAAAGCTAACTAAAATTACATCATGATGGTTTCCGCTACATGAACAGGTTAGCACAATGGCAAGAAATGATTGTTGTTTTTAATAGATGAGCCATTTCTCATCTTAACAATTTAAGAGGAAAAAAGACATGTTGATTTATAATTTGTTTCAACCAAGAATGCCTTTGCTAATATACAACAGATCAAATGATCCGATTTCTACATATACTTCATCTTACTGGTATACAAAGACTAATCAATCATTGTACTTACCTACGGCAGAGATTAATGATTTCTTCAGACATACTTTCCAGATAAAATAATTAAATCACAACGTGAATAACTGAATTTCAAGAAAAAATTACCAAAAGTCAGGAAAGCCTGGGCCCTCCCTGGAAGCACAACAGGTAAAAGCACAGCACCATGAAGCTTGCTGCAGCCACTTCACGAGTTTGATCCCCAGGGAAGTGACCCACCTGGTGTGGAAGACCTCTCCTGTCTCACTGGCTGCTCTCCTCAACAGTGTATTTCAGTAGATACACCAGTTCTGCTCCCCACTCTGTCGCTAGTGAATCCTCTTACCACCCCTTCTGGCCTGTACCCCAGTTCTCTATGAATAAATAAATAAATCTTTTAAAAAAGAAAAAAAAAACTTTAAAAAGCCAGGAAAGCCAAAGCAGTTAAGAGACAAAAGGGATTTTGAGATCAAATGATCTCCCAGTTAAACTATGAAACCAGTGACAAAGTAGGCATCTATAAAGATTTTCCCAGCACTTTGCCATACGTACATGTATGGAAAGAACATACCCATCACCTTAAAAGCATATTTTATCCATGAAGATCAGTAAAACATCAGCAGCAATTCTGTTCTCCATTATATTTCTTTGCTAACTCTAAAATTTCAAATAAACTCAATACCGATATTTTAGTAAAACAGCATCTGGTCTGAGTTTTGTCATCAAGTTTGATTTTAATCCAAGCCACTAAACTAAAACATACTTCATTGAACTACAAGTTCATAATAAACAGACTCTTAGGACAACTGTGAAGACAAGATGGTGGCAAAAGGATTTTGTTCTTGAGAAGTGGACAAAGAATGCCCAGGGTCACAGGCAACAACCCTCATGGTTGGCCACCTGGCAGTAATCCCGGCAACTTCTAGAGATAAAAATTCAGGATAGGGAAAAGAAAAGAAAAAAAAAAAAAAAACACTTCAGGATAGAAAAACAACTAGGGTTCCCCCAATTCAGAGATGATGAGGGAGAAGGCAGCCACCCTCAGTCCTCCACTGTCCATGACTGACAAGGCTAAGTAGTCATAGGGTCTACCTTACTGAGTTCAAATGCAGGCTGTCAACTCTTCAAAATCAGCTAGTTAAGAACCTTCATGTGAATAAGCACAGGAAATGAAACCCACCAGGTACAGTGACCCTGAAGGTACCAGAAATGAATTGCTAAAAATGAAGTCCTAAATAACTTGATACAAGATCTCAACAGGAATAATTTGACCATTGTAGAAAACTCACTCTGTACAAAAATACTCTTAAAGGATTACATTTTACCCTTGTACATAATCTTACCTCACCTAAAAATTGAAGCCTAAAATAATAACACACTTGAAACAAAGTAGTATGTCATCACTCTCTGTGAATAAAATTCCATTACCATAATCTTAACACTTATGGTATCTGAACTCTATACCCTTTTCAAATAAAATACTTAAATGTAGACAGGGTGATATTAGGGTGACTTATATAAGGTCATGGAAAGGAAAAAAAGTAAAAACATAAAGTATTGCTGCAAAGCACTGAAGAGAATGGTCTCCAGCAGAAGACATGTGGTGTCATTTTTGTTTCCTCCATATAAGATCCAGGAACATTTTTTTTTAACTACTCTAGCAATTATAACACTATATTTAAAGTTACCCACTTATGCTGTTGCTATTCCCAATTAGTATGAGGTTGTATAAAGATAGAGTATCTTAATTATGATTACATTTTAAGAAACCAGACATACCTGTGCTTAAAACATATGCTTGTTGAGTTGAATTTAACACAAAAATCTTGTAAGACAAAGCACCAAAATATGAAAAATGAGGAGAAATGGTCTTGATGATTAATTTCCAAAGTGAGAATTTCTCAGCTAGGGTGGGAGTCAGACTTGGCAAGAAAAGTCTTCCAGAAAAGGGTCAGCATATGGCCCATAGGCCAAATTCAATCTGCTTTTCTAAAGTTTTATTGGACTGCACCCCAGCAAGTTCTCAAATTACTGTCTATGACTGCTTTCATGGGGCAGAGTCGAGTAACTACAACCGACACTGAATGCTCTGCAAAATCAAAAGCATTATGTGACTCTTTCCTGAAAAACATTGTGACCTCTGGTCTTGAACAAACTATAAATAGAAAGCCAATGAAATGAAATTGAAAATAATAACAATAATAATAATAATTTTTATTCTCAATAAACTCAAACTGGTTGTTGAATTTAACATCATTGTTCCCTTGAAATTTATGAATGTAGGCAAAACCACAGCAGTACTTGAGAATTTATCATCGTGAGAAATCACTCATACTACAGGTGTTGGAGGCATCGCAAAATATCATATGCATCATGACAACTTCAATATTCAAAATTTGTTAGACTTTGTTCAGGATCTTGTTAGTAATGTATTAATTAAACATTGATGTAAAACCAAACCACAAATATTAGTGTTTTGGTAACTACCTCAATACAATTAAACCTCTCTGTATGTAACCCTATACTATGATATATGCAATTTAAAATATTAAGTAAGGTAGTCTTAAGGCACTTGAGATTTTGTCTAATACCAGGAATGTCATGTATATCTCTACCTTGACACTTAAGTACATCCTGATGATGAAAATAATAGTTTGAATGGATGAAGAAATTGCTAGTAGGCCACGAAAGGGGGGATAACTTAGTTAACATGGCCCATTTTGAGAACAGAAATAATTAAGGAGCACACAGCTGTCCAATTGGGACCCATTCTGGGATAGGTAGGCTATTGTTACAGATCCTTTATTTTTCTCAGACAACCCCACTTGTTGGTAGACTCTCCACATCAGGTACCATCCTCAAGGAAAAAGTAGACCAGTAGAGACAGTTTTCTTGGGAATAAATGGCCTAATTTCAAGACTTTTAACAAGACCCCACTGGGTAACAAAGGGTATTACTATCGCCATTGTGGGCAGGAGTGCTTACCTAAAAAGGTAATTCTTGTAATAAATGTAAATAGCTTTAAAGCCCATCAAGTCAATAAATTGGCC
This sequence comes from Condylura cristata, assembly GCF_000260355.1. Classification (NCBI taxonomy): domain Eukaryota; kingdom Metazoa; phylum Chordata; class Mammalia; order Eulipotyphla; family Talpidae; genus Condylura; species Condylura cristata. The sequence continues at coordinate 52,552,116 of NW_004567105.1, forward strand.
TTTGAAGAAGTTTCTAAGAACAAACTGACTCTAACAACTCCATAGGAACCATTGTGATGTGATTGTGTCCATCACACCAAAATTAAAGGTTTACAATAAGGAACAGACATTAGGTCCAGAACAAGCAAAGGGAGGTATTTACAGTCCATTGGGGTCAGTGATCAAGCATTTATGAGGTCCCCAGAAAGGCCTAATAAAGCAGACCACAGTGATTACCTTACTCTGCACCTTCTCTAGATATGGAGGAGCCCCTACTACTTTACAGGTGACTGCAAAGCGAACTGTAATGACACTACTTGGAATCTTTAGTTTCCAACTCCAAGGAGCTGACCAATTCACTAAACCACAGGGACATTTTACCAAACAGACGATGTGATTCCACCAAAGCTGCCAATTAGGAACAAAGCAGAGAAGGGAGAAACAGCAGAAATGAAATAATTCCTTGTAAGGAGTTTGTCTTCTCTCTGGATTCTTTCCAAAGTAATTTTCCTTAACTTTAGTCACCAACAAATGAACATTAAAAGATCACTACGAATTATTCATCACTGTGATTCCATCTTTAGATATCACCTATTGAAGATGATGAATGGGATGGTGAACACATGGAAACAAGCTCTTTTTTCTTAGGTTAGAGAACTTTCTCTTATTTTTTTTTTCTTTACCACACAATAAAATTTTAATTTTCTTAATTTGGTGGGGAGGGGAATTAAGATTGGGTTAGCTGATTTTATCAATACTTTTGAAGAAGTCCCTTAGGACACCTAGTGATTTCACTTTCTAGACCTATGTGAAAAAGTGAAACTGAATTTTGGTTTAAAAACCCAGCAGGGAGACATGCAAAGGTGGTTAGCTCTGCAAGTATTCAGAACAGTTCTATTTTCCCACTGTCATGTAAAGCACCATTACAGTGTGCAGGACTTCTATTCCTACTGGGACATTTCAAAGACCCCATACTAATTTCCCTTAACTTTAGCACATTCTAAACCACATGATCTCATTAGAGAATAATTTTAAAATATATTCAGTCTCAAAATTTGATAGACATATGTCATCTCTGGTGTTTAAAACACCATTATACAAAAATACAAAATAGAAGGAACAAAAGGTAAAAATAGGCCTTTGCTCCAAAAATAATGCTTTTACCAATTCCTGACCCTACCAATAATATACACCCACCTTTGGGATAAATTTCTTCCCTCCTTTTCAGGTGTTTCCTGACTTGGAATTTCTAAGCACCCCTTAGTCTCTACAACAATTATGCCAACCTCCTAGTGGATTTCATTTTCTTCTTAAATCTCGCCAAGGGTAAAGCATCACAGCTAGTGATCAACTGATAATGAAAATATCTCAATGATTCAGTTATTAAATCGACCCATCACACAATACCGTACTAAACTGAAGTTTGGTGATAATGTATCTTCCCCTCCGTGAGGTGAATCCAAGCTAGCCTCTTGCATTAAAGGTAGAAATAAACAAGGAGAAAGAATAAAAGAAACTTTTGGAAGATAAAATAAAATGCCAGTTGCCCTGAGCCACTATGAGACTCATCTGATACTACCTACACTACACCCACCAATACTGGATTTTTTTAAAATTCCAGTGAATGGTAAGAATAAAGCTAGCACCATGCAACATTTTGGAAACCTGTATGTGACATTACTTTCAGGTGGCAGTTAGTCATAAATCTTATTAGCGATCAACATTTTTCAGCAGCTTCAAAGAGGTTACAGAGAAAGGTAGTAGTCATAGGAGGAAGAGTGGTTTCTAGAATCAGCCCTGCTTCGTGTTCGTGTTGAGTACACAGGTCTGTGTCCATGTACATGCATGTGGGTATGCCTGTGTATGTGTTCAGAGGAGATGTGGAAACAGGTTGTTGGCCAAGGTATTATCATGACCCTATATGTGAATGTTTAGCCTCCCTTCCATGCTATCTAATGTATCCTCTATTATTTTTTATGTGTATCTGGACAGAAATACACTGTATGCCAATGCTTGTCCATCTAAGTGCCAGTATGCTTTCAGCGGGATGTGCAAAATTTTCTAGATCCTTTATTTCCCTCTGCAGAATATCTATTTATCAAGTGGGCACTATCCTCCCAACCAGGCCTACACCAGCAAAATAGACGAAGACTGACACAAACTATAAAGCTAATTTAATAACCCCAAATCTGCTTTTAACAGAAACATGCAACTAATGAAGGTCTAAGGATTTGGAAAGGACTTTAATTAGCTAGAATTATCTGGATAATTACATTGATTTTTGCTAAAGTAAATTTACTCTTAATTGGTAAAGCTAATTATATAAATATATTATTTCTTCCACAATTTTCTAGATTAGTCAATCCAAAGGATTTTTCTGTTCTAATGTTTCTAGGTAACTGCTAAATTCTGCACTTCATTTTACATTTGTATAAACAAACCCCTGGTGTGGACATGACCTTAAAAAGTCTGTATGTTTCATTAAGTGTCCTCCCTCTAATTACATCACTCTAAAAACCAAATACAGCAGAGGTTAATGCCAGAACATATACTTAATTCACAAATGTGGCTTGGAAAAATGGTTCGTAGTTGCTAGTTAGAAGCACAGCCATGAAAATTTCTGTCGCATTTCTGCATGTAATTAGCCTCTTTTTTTCCCCCTCAGCTATTTATAAATGCATAAATATACCTTCGTTCTATGTAACGATGACAGACAGTGACAACATATTGATATACAGTGCCACTCCGTAGTTGGAAATGAATATTTCATTAGCTGAGTTATCACTGCTGGGTTACGACCTTCAACTCTCTAATTTTAAATTCATCCGTTTTCAGAGTATTAAGCTGTTCTCGAGCACACCACAGAAATTACAGATGTAGAGGTAAATTTTCAAGATAATTTTTAATTCCTAAAAAGGTCAAGGATATGCATACTAAATTCTTTAAAAGAATTGTTATCTCATAATGAGAGCAAATGGGTCATTTTGGTTGTTAATGATATTTGCTTCTACATGTAAAAATGGAAAGGCAGAAGAAACAGATCATGATCACTGAATGAATTATGAAGTTCCTAATTTCCCAGTGCCATGCACAAGAAACTTTAAAAAGATTACCTAGGTGATCAATTAATTAGACCTGACATATGCCTCAGCGAACTAAAACACAGATGTCAGCTTCTGAGCCTCAGTTTCACCATTCACAGCATCCTTTTTAAGAATAAACTGTGATACCTTTCACATACACCCAGTTTAAAATATGTCTTTGTACAATAAAAAAAAATATTTACATATTTTGCTACTATTAGGAAAACCATTATACGAAGGGCAGCTATTTCTAGCCCAATGAAACACCACCACTACCTCACAGCATGGCTGCTCACTGGCTGCTAAGAACAGGGCAGATGAGTGAGGTTCCATTGATACCACTTAATATTCCAAAGCAGTTTCTGGCTCACCCAACACTCTAACCTAACTGGGCACTTTACACTATTCCTAATCTTTCATATTAGGGTTCCTCTCTCTTACCAGCTCCTTAAATATCTTTTTCTCAAGGGGTTGTTGCTCTATAAATTCTCCTTCTGTCATCTCCCAAAATTTTGTCCCACTCCAATCCCTGGGCTCCAATAGCCAATGTCCTCCTGGATATTTCGAATAAGACATCCCACTAGAACTTCAATGAATTCCTTTCACAGATCCCTTTCCACTGGAAATGAGTCTCCTATTCCCAAGTCCAAAAATTGGCACAGGGTCTATCATCAGTGAAGTCCCTACTTGGCAATACAAAGTCACCTATCTCTACTCCTTATCCCCAGCAATTCCTCTCAGGGCTCAACACTTGCCTGTGGTTCCCAGCATGAGCTAGGTCAGCTCTGATCCCCACACCCCACTCATGTTTTTTCTACTGCATCAAATATGCTCCACAAGTTGCTGACTCCAACACCAAAAAATCTCAACCCCTGTTCTCAGCACACCACACCTAACCTTCCTCTATTTTCCTTTAAGATTCAGCACAATAATACTCCCTCCCCTCGCAAGATCTCCCCGGACCACCAGAGCACACCAGAACACACTTTCGAACAGATGGTAAGCTAAGTCCCACAATCCACATAGGAGGCCTGCTCACTGCAGTTACCGCATGATGGCATTATGTGGTTGTCATCTGTTTTCCACTTTAACTATAATGAACAGCCTTTATGTGCTTTAGTACCCAGAGCAGAGCTTAGCACAAAGTGGACAACCAAGAAATGTACTTTAAAAAAGCGCATTACAAAGTGAAATAAACAACTACACTCTTGCAAACATTACCTTGAAGAAAAATAGTAAGCCTTGGATGTAAGCCTCAGCTTAAACAACAGACCTACAAGGAAGGGCTTCATGATACCCTGATGTCAACTAGGTTACATAATCCTCTTAAATATTCTCATTGGTCCTTGTCTCTTTAGACAACTCTGCCTTAATTAAGACTTCCACTTATTCCCCTCCTTACAGCTGTAGCTGAGGTACTTGCTAAATCTCCTTGTACATATCACACTTTTAAATCAATGACTGGTGAAATTATTTCTCTCTTGTCTGCTTTCACACCAACAAAGTGTGAAGTGGGGTTCAAAGCTTGGTTGATGGTTCACATCCAATTTATTGACTGATTTAACACAAGAGGAAACTGATGAAGAAAGCACTATCCTCATCTATTATTAAATTAGCAATAATTGGTTTGTCAAATTAGAAATAAACATATGACATGGAAGACATGGTGAATGGTACACTCATGTCACCTAAAACAAGTTTTAATGAAAATCAAAGAAATAGGGAGACATAAATACCTTGCCACATGGCCTTGGAAGTCATAAAGTTGTGGTGAAATTGGTGTTTCCCAATATTGCAGAGAATTTATGAAAAATAACTACCTACCAACCATCTCTACTTACACCTCTATCTGTTCAATGAGGAAGCACTGGCCATCTTATGCGGAGCTGAAGCTCTGACAGATTTAAGTCAATTTTCTTTTTAAGAAAAATGAGAAGAACTATTAATTACTTAATAAATTCTAGTAACTTAAGTAAGTGACATCTTCATTTAATTTAATAGCATATTAGTTTTCTGTCTATGTTGTGGACATAGACAGATTGATTCAAAACCTACCATGTTCTTGTAGAAAATCTTTTCAGTGGAGGGGTCATAATGTGGGAAGAGATGATATGTACCAAATTTATCCCTAAAGTATCCCTTGTAAGTTTAAAACCACACACAAAATAAAGAAATAATGGTCACTCAAAGGATAGTCATGAAATTAAAGATGCAGTCTTTTCTTATCATTTATTTCTAGAAAAAGACTAAATGCTCACATACCCAGTTCAACATACTATCTGAAAAGCGCACAGTAAACCTATTTACTATGAAACGCTTTGCAAATTCCATTTCAGTGGGTCTTCTACTCCTAAAGGCTTATGGGCTTTTAAACGTAGGTGGAAAAAAGGAATCAATAATGAATTTCCCAGTAGGTACAGGGACAGGGCCTCCTTGCTCCTATGGAGACCATCATTGAGACTCTCCTACCCTATTCCTCTTAATATCCATGTTCCCACAACTTTTTGGCAAACACTCGTAAGTCATCTGAAATTAGCTAACATAACTACAGAGACCCAAGTCAAATAATGTTGGAGTTACATAATTACTAAGATTCCTCCCCATTCTCTCTAGAGGCTTGTTCTGGGAGCTCTGAGCTAATCCAGGCTTTTGTTAGTAACATCCCTATAATTTATAATACCACAAAATCAAGAAAGACCATCCTCTAAAACAAAGAAGATGGACAAGAGCACACATTTTAATTTACAGATCTTGTATTTTCTTACTTACAGCTAATCAAAAGAAGTTTCTAACAATTAAGTTTTATAAGTAATTAATAAACTGAAAGGAAGGCGGGGGAGCCTGGAAGCAAACGCCACTCTCTCATGGGGCAAGGCAGATACTACAAATGATGAGTGCAAGAAACTACTGAGCAGTGGGGACAGACTAGAAGAAAGCCGTCTTGTCATGTAGGAACTCAGTGCCACCAGACTGGCAAACTTCAGTTTCTTCCTTAATGTATGCACTGTGATTTAAATTTAAGAAAAATTTTAATATTGGCCTTTTAAATGAAAACCCCCAGTGTTAAATGTTGGCAACTAATTCAAAGGCATTACAAACACTGTAGATACAAACTAAATATTTTCAAAGATTTATTTATTTATACATACAGAACTGGGGTTCAGGCCAGATGTGCAGAGGAGGGTGAGAGGATTCACCAGAGACAGAGTGGGAAGCAGAACAGACAGATGTACTGAAACACACTGCTGAGGGGGAGCAATGGGTGGAGACAGGAGAGGTCTACTGTGCTACATGGGCCCCCTTCGTGGCCAGGGCTTGAGTTTGTGCTGTAATGGCTGTGGATAGCTTCACAGTGCTGTGTTCCAAACCACTGCACTGCAAGAGAGGGCCCCAAACAAAATATTTTACAAGCAAATCAAAGACAAATCCAGTTTGCCTCTTATTTAGTCTTCTGCAAAAAACTCATGATAGTTCATTAGGCATTATCAAAATTCTTACTAAGGGTCTACGTCTCCCACTCAAAATTGTGTTATTTCCCAGCCTCATAAAATTGTCCCTCCTGCAACCAACAAAACAAAACCTGAATGTTATTTCCCAGAGCTGCTGATTAAATGACTAATTTCAACCAACTTGTCATCACTTGATTATACTTTCTACAATAAACCAACTTTGTCTTATTTAGAGAAACATACTTTATTTCCTATGTGACATCCACATGTGATAATGAAGCTTTGTGTCATTAAGTTATGGCAGCTTTTTTAAAGGTAGAATATCTTAGCTTGGGGTTCCCCAGAAACAAAACTGGAAGCAAGATCCCAGTAATAATACTATATTTGGGAGGTGACCCAGGAGACAACAGGTGGGTGGAGAAGGAGAAGGGCAGTATTGCATTTTTTTTATAGATTTATTTTTATTTCCTTATGCATACAAGAACTTGGGTCTAGGTGGGGGGATTAAGTGGGAGGTGGAGGTGGGAGGTTAAGTGGGAGCAGAACAGGCAGATCTACTGAAATACACTGGTAAGGGGGGCAGTGCGCAAGATAGGAAAGGTCTGCTGCACCATATAGGTTAGCTCCCTGACAGGGATAGAACTCATGCTGTAGTGGCTTGGCCATAGCTTGATAGTGCTGAGACTAACTCTAGCACCACCAAGAAGGCCAGGCAGGATAATGTTTGTTTTCTAAGAGATCAACCAGTGGCTGAAAGTTGCTGTCTAAGGGGTATGACTTTCCCTACCCTTACCTACTATAAAGGTTCCTGGGGCCCCAGAGAGCTCACAAGCAAACACCTGAAGGTGCTAGCAGGTGGAAAGCAGGACCCATGTGGAAAACAATAATAAATAAACAAAAAAAAAAAAAAGAAGAAGAAGAAGAAGAAGAAGAAGAGGAGGAAGTCAGAGGAGAGTAATAGCATCTATGCTACCTCACCATCTGCTCATGGCCAGATAACAAACATGGGTTTAAATAAGAAAACTTCCTAAAGTTGGAAGGCTTGGTGGATGTATAACCAACTGTGCTGGCACATGCCTGCTTACCACCTACATAAAACCCTGGGCAACCTTCATCCTCAAGCACCCCTATCTGCAACTCCACTGGCTTTAAGCCTATGAGAATAGGCTCATCCTGGGGAGATCTGTTGGTTTCATCTCTCCAGAGACAAGTCACATGTGAAGGGATAGTGTAAAGCATCAGGCTTTCAGACCCAACACCACCACATATAACGGGAAAGCAATAGGAACAACCCCCGACTGCTGACCACTTACAGCCACTCACAGTGGGGCTCACTCTTCAAATTAGACCAGGAGTCAAAACCTACTTGTGCAGCATAATGCCCTCCACTTGCATCTCTCCAAGGATTCATCAGCTGCTCCCCCAGTTTACTTAGTTTCAATCACTCCCATGAGATTGTCCAACTCAATGCAGTTTCTTAATGCATTTTAATCTATGGCCAAAGGGAAGGTATCCCAAAATAGCAGCAGAACTGACCCCACTAACCAACTGCCCAGTAACTTCTAAGATAGACTAAAACTTTGCAAACGTCCCTCCTTTAGATGTGTGTGTGTGTGTGTGTGTGTGTGCGCAAATACTGAAATAAATACACATATTCAATATGATGCTTAGGAAAATATTTTCTTAGGACTGTATTTCTACAACCTACAAGATTCTGTGGAATGTGGCTCATGCCTTTCTGCTTTCCTCCCTCTGAGACACATCTCACATGACTCCACTTTATTCTTCAGCCAGATGCCAGGGCAAGTCAGGCACTGTGCCTGCCACCTTCTTTACTGCACATGCTACTCTGTCGCCTCTAATTGCTTCCCACTGATACATTCCATACATAGGGATTTCACTCACCATCCACCTAAAGCACATCCCTATATTACTATCTCTCATAGCCCCACTCATGTCCCTCATGGCTACACAGGTCAATTTTATCATTGACGTGTTTATCATACACTACTTTCTCTTGAAACTGGGCCACTAAGACAGGTCTGGTAAGAGTAGAGAACAAAAGGATCACTTCTCAAAAAGAGCCACAGTGACTGGCATGGAACAGGCCACTGGTAGTTGTTGAATGAATGAATGGGCATACTGCTGCTGCTCCTTCCACAGGGCAGGTTTGTGTTAGTTGCTAAAGATTCAGCTAAATATACCTGGGATCTAAAACCCGGAAAATGTAAATGCGGGGGCTTAGAGATAAATAAATATATTAATTAACAGGACTTCCCAGACTGTCTTTTATGGGAGACTTGATGATCATGTATGAGGTTTCTCATATAGAGAAACAAATCAACTCTGCTGTCCTCCTCTCACATCTTATAAAACATGTTCACCTCAAAGAACCTTCCTCTAAGATACCCTCTTCACTCTCCTCTTAGCCCCAGTTCCACAGTTAGGACTCCACACCATCCTGCTCCTCTCTGTGAGCCAGTTTTCTATTTACCCTGCAGCATCACACACATTACCCTTTTGAATGAGTGATGGGATCTCTTAGGTCTCTCTGCAGTACTGTTATCTTACCAAGTCCTGAAAATGACAAATGATTCTTGGTACCCAAAGGGCCTAAGAAACACACTACCCCCTAATAGGTGCACAATAAAGAATGCTGGAACATAAGAAGAAAAGGTGTAGCTTTAAAGAGCCTATTTCTCACCAGCTACACGTAACTGTTTAAATTCAATTAAAATAAAGTAAAATTCAAAATTCATTCCTGGGCCACACTAGCCCTATTGAAAGGGTTCAATGGCCACCTGTGGATAATGACTACTGGGTAAGCACAGAAATAAAACATTTCCATCATCACAGAACAAGCTACTGGACTGCCCTGGTGAGATATACACAAAAATATTTATTGACTGGAAGAAATTTTATGTCTGTATTCCACAGAGACACATAATTCAATAACATACTCCAAATATTTATTTAAAGAGTTTACTTTGTTGTGGTTCAAGGTTAGGTCAGATTAGGCAGAGAAAGGGAACTTAAATTTTGTCTCTTAGAACTTCACATACCATTATGCGAGGAAAAGGAGATCAGCCAATATTAAGCTAAAATTCAGTACAAAAATTGTAAGTTATAGCTGCTTTATTAAATAATGAATTCAAATTTGGAGGTTGGAGCAAAATTTATAATCTATCAACATTTAGACAAAGAAGCGGTTTTGGAGATAGTTACTGAAGATGAGAATTTTAACAGACAAGAGGCCATGGTGAATTCAAAACTGACATGTAAATTAGGATTCAGCTGAAGGGAAAATGAGAGGATGCTCAAGAATGACAAATGTTCTTGGTGCTGAAGTATGAAGTACAAGTGAGAAAGAGGCAAAATATATGGCTACGGCTCATTCAAACAGAAAACACCAGGTACGTGGAGCCTCCAGTCAAAGGGGTGAATTTTTTTATAGAAAATGTGGGGTCACCCAAGGAGAGCCCCCTGGCTCACTTCTCTTATGATGCTGTTTCTGTGTTTTCTGAAGTTGAGGACCTGCTTTGATAAAACAAAATAATTAACAGACACAAATTGGTACTTTGCATAAGTGCCGAGTGATACCTGGGATTTCTTCTCATGTTTGACAAAGAAGGGAAAGGCACTGGAGAAAATATCAATCTGTCTAATAAAAAATAAATTAAAAGTATCAATCATAATGGGAATTTGTGGTTAAAAAGTTACCCAATTTTTAAGGCAGTAAGTGAACTACATGGTTGATTCACCCAACGAAAAACTCAGATAACACTTTTGGACTGGACGGAGTTCCCTCCCTTAGTAAATGGCTTAACTTTGGTTTCCAAATCACTCCCCACGATAAAGATGAAAATAACAAGATATGAAGATATCAGATCAACTTTACCTACCAATATCAGAAATTTCAACTCTCAGCCAAGATGTTTTATGTAGAAATGAGCTATTATGTTAGGCTACTTTTAAAGCTGAGTATTTGATAAGACTCAATTTAATTGTTTTTAACTGAATTGTCAACAGAAAGAATTCCTTTGTGAAGCAAATATTTCTGTTATATTATTTTAATTCTATGAAAAATATACCCATATTCAGTAAATAATAACAGGATATGTTGCTTTGCAAACTTACTATACTCCTGCAAGTTGAAAATAGTGAAAGAGGGCCCTCCCTGGTGGCACAGCAGGTTAAAGAAGCTAAAGCCACTTCAGCATGAGTTCAATCCCTGCCCGCCCTGGAGGTGATCCATATGGCTTGGCAGACCTCTCCTGACCCGCCCACTGCTCCCCTCAGCAGTGTACTTCCCTGGATGGGCCTGTTCTGCTCCCAGCTCTGTCTCTGTGAAGCCTCTCACCCTCCTGCACCTCTGACCTGTACCCCAGTTCTGTATGAATAAATAAATATTTTTTAGAAATAGAAAGAATTCTCTTTAAGTGGTAAAATGTTACATACACTCCCAAGTTGGTTAAAGGTATTAATTAGAGATAAGGGGAAACAGAAGAACTGCTGGAAACTGAGATCAAGAGAAGGCCTACAGGAAAGGAGTCCAACTTGGAACTGATGGAATAGACATTAGGAAAGAAAACATCCTCCATTTGAGGACAGATCAGCCATAGTGAGATCTCTGTGTCACTTGTGTATCCGTTCCAATCTTGTTCTAACTAATAACATTCATACATTGGTTACGGTTTGGTAACAGCCTCATGTGGATGGGCAAAGGGCTGGAGATACCAGCAAGCAGGCAGCTGTCATTCTCCAGTGCCTGTGTGTACAACCCCATGTAACTTTCCTCTTATGTTGACTATATTGATGTTAATTACAAAATGACTGTTTTAACTTTTAAACATCCCAAAAGAGTGCTAAAGAGACATCCTGTCTTATAAACAGAAACCAAAGGGAACAAACTTGAAGATTCCCATCAAATGGAGGCTGCCAGAATCTGAACCCCAAATGGCCCCTGGTGCTTCTCAATTAGGACACTGTTGTGATCTGAATGCTGTTCTATATACTATCTTGGACACTGGTGCAGCCTGTCCAGCACCAATTTCTGCAATACTTATTGAAAAAGACAAATTTTCAAATGCCAGGAAACAAACTCAAAATGGGGATTTATCTGTGTATTATCTAGTTTGAATCATAACCATGTGCGGTCTGGTTTCAGACACACTTGCCCAGTATACTTGCCAAGCCAGTAGGAATACCTCACACTACAGAGATTGCTGGGTCACCGATCTCATTTCCACTTTACACTTGTGAATTTATTTGATTTTTGGAAAACATTCCCATTCATTATTATGTTATGCTGTGTTCTATTGACCAGCATTAGGGAAAGACTGCAATCCTGATATAGTCTCCAAGTCTAAGATGAATGGACAAATAGATAAAATAGAAACTTGAAGATTTTTGCTGGCAAGGGTGTGAAGAAAAAGGAATTCTTACACTGCTGTGGGTAACGTAGACTGGCCTAGCACCTATGGAAAGCAGTGTGAAAGATTTCTCAAAAGACTAAAAATGGATCTTCTCTGTCACCCAGCAATTCCACTCCTAGGTATCTCTGAAGAATGCAAAAACACTAATTTGAAGCATGCACTCCTAAGTTTACTGCAGCACTACTATTTATAATTGTGAAGCTATGGAAATAACGAAAATGCCCAAAAAGAGAGGAGTGGATCTATAAGACATGGACTACTACTCAACAATCAAAAAAGATAAATTCTTACCTTTGGACGCAACACAGATGGAGCTGAAAGGAATTATGCTAAGCAAAATAAGCCAGAAGGACAAAAATATGTACTGGATGGTGGGGAGAGAGCACAGTGGAGCACAGTGGACTATAAACGCTGGCCGTTAAGACTGATGGGAGAAATTAAAATACCCAAAATGTTTCTACATAAAGTAAATACTCAGAGCATTATTACTAATCCAATATAAAGTCCCTTATTTTTGTGCATTTATCAAACTTCCAGCATCCCTGGAACATTCTATCACATATTTCCACTAAACTGGAGTCCCTGACTACTCTGCTTTATTACTGATCAGTAGGTAAGTGCTCGTCTTTTCTCTTTCAGCTAATTTATCATTAGTGAAAGCAAAAACTGTTTTCAAGTCTATGATCAATACTACAAAGCAAATAAATACTGGATTACCTCCATTTCTCAAATATTCTATAATATAAAAATCAATCTTCTAAATCTCTAATTAATAAGTAATAGACATATGTCTCTGTCAATTTTTTTCCTGGAGTAATTTCCACTTGATTATATTTGTCAGAAAACCTTCAAAAGATCTTAGAGGATAAATTCCATTCCTGCAAATACAAACCTAGCACACTCCCCACCCCCCCAACCCCCACTAACCCTCAACATACATACTTGTTAAAGCACACACCTGTGTGTTTTGATTTTAAGCTTGGCCAAGCACCAGCTGAAGTTTTAAATGTTATTGCCTATAAAAGCAATTCCTTCATGGTTCATCTGTTTGCTTATTTTCAGTCTATATAGTATGAACTCATTCCATTAATTTCCCTCATACTTGTGTGATGGAAAAATCATCAAATCTTAACAGGTCTGTACAGAAGGGCATGGGGAAAACTAACACCATATTCTTTGATTCAGCAGTCCCATTGTTGAGAAGTCTCTTCTACATGCAAAAACACTAGCACATAAAGATAAACACCAGAGCACTTCAGTAGTGCCAAAAAACTGGCGATAAGGCAAACGTCCACCAATAAGCTGATCTCTGAATAGTATTTGTGTATCTATTTCTATACTACAGAATGACATGCAGTTAGTCTGTTGTCTGGCTTAGCAAAGATGAGTTATCTGCTCTATATTGTTAAGAGAATGTAACCAAACATCAAGTGGTTTAAAAATAAAGAGAAGTGCATACCTCCGTGTGAGTGTGTGGTGTGTGTGTGTGTGTGTGTATGTGTGTGTGTGAGAGAGAGAGAGAGAGAGAAAGAGAGAAGAAACATTAGAACAGAACAGTTGTCACAGATTTCATAAATGCTCAGGCTACCCAGTCTTGCTAAAGTTTAGGAAAGACAAAAAAAGGAGGAGAATGGAGAGGGCTGGATGGAAAGGGAGTATCTTCTAAAGGTTGTTCCAAACTCTTTGCTGGACTAAGAGCAAATTAAGTAAAAGTAAGAAAAATGAGCTGTGCAGAACACTATAATTACTTTGTGGTATCAGATTTATATGTCATCTCCATGATAATTAAATGACAAAATATATGATGAGAAAGTCAAAGGATTAGTGGTCTTTAATGTAGGTGGATATATAGACTGAAATCACATGGTCAGATTGCATGGACTAAATGAAACTCAAATGACCAGAATACAAATTTAATATGATTTCAACTTTTGCACAGAAAACAAGATGAAAAAAGACAAAAAGATCAAGTCCTCAAGTTTCTGCAACCCCTCTTTACTCCACAATAAGGTGTCAGAGCAGACTTGAGCTGAGCTGAACACAGGCAAGAGGTTTGGCAGATTTTCTAGTCTCCACTCAACGTTATGTGAACTAAAAGCTTCAGTATGATGAAGTGTAAACATTTCATTATAATAAATCTTATTTTCTCTTTGTAGTGATTTTTTAAAGGCATTGTACAGTGTAAAGAGTTAAGTCCACTTCCTGCCACCTTGCGAATCCTCTCCAAATATAAAAGACATAAAAAAGGAAAAATAAAGAAGTTTGTGGCAAGTGGTGAGGTGCAGTTGTCTGAAGAGAGAAACAATTGCCAGAATAAGGGATAACTTGTTTAGGTGCAATGGGAAGCTGAAGGAGAAGGGAAAAATCCTGCCACACAGAACTGAAAAAATCAGGACAAATAAGTAGAACCTAAAGAGGTATGGCAAAGGGCATTGCTGTCCATACCAAGGGAAAAAAATATTCCTTGGCAGTGACAAGAAAAAAAAATCTTCCTTTCTACCATAAAAATTTTTTAAAAGAACAACCTTTTTTGCATTAAAATATGAATTTGAAAATATTAAAACTATAATTCTCAATAAAATTCTAACCCATGTAAACATAATTTCCAATTTTAAAATAAGATCTCAAATCACAGCTTGTTTTAAATTTTTTATGAAGCCATTTCCAGAGAAGTTAGAAATTAGTACCATGACTAGACATTAAAAACTGTGTGTGTGTGTGTGTGTGTGTGTGTGTTAGATAATTACCCTACAACCTCACCTACAGATATACTTTAATCTGGGCTGCATCTCTCATTCATCACATAACTAAGATGTGAAATGAAGCATGACAGTTATAATCCGGCTACAGCTGACACTGTTTAAAAACATACCTGATCATTCATCCCCAAATAGTAATCTTAAACAATAAATTTTACAGAATCGGCACCAACGTGCATCCCAATAGCTATGAAATCCCTTAGTATTCTTCATCTATGCTGTCCAGGAATTGACACAGCACACATCAAAGGAAATAAAATCCAACCACACTTGTTATAACAAATGACAAGAAACACTTAACACTGTACACCTCCTATAAGGTGCTTTTTACGATTACCTAAATAAATTTGCCACGTCAAGCATCATGGCCAACTTTAACATTTAATAAGCCTAAACAGTGATATAATGTCACTGCCTATTATTATTATGTATTACATGTTGTACAGCAGTGATTCTCAACCAAGATCAATCTTTCCTTCCTCCCCCAAGGGTTTTTGGGTCAATGTTGGGAATAGTGTTTGATGGGCCTGATCGGAGACTGTGCTCTTCTTTATAGCAAGGAAGAACAAAGGGGTAATCATTCTTTTTTTTCTCTCCATACTTTCCAAACTAGGTCTTTCCCTCTTCTCTCTTAAAATTTAATTTCCAAACTTCATCGTCCCTGGTACTCTCACTGCTGAGGTTCAATACGAGCATGCTGGCTTAACTAAAATCTTTCATTTCTTGTACCACAAATTCAGTTCTCCACGGGTTTATTCCTGTCATCTAAGCATTTGTTGGTGACAATTCTATTATTTCTAAATTCAATGAGAACTAAAATCATTCCATTCTCTCATAGATCATCACCCTTTTAAAGATGATATTATATAAAACATATGTCCGTAAATTTAAATGTAGTCATTTCTAGTAAATATTTTCATTTATGGTGACTTGAGTACATATTTTCATTACATTAAACTAAATGGCATTTCATCTCCCAAGGAATTTCTTCATACACAAATGTTCCATTTCACTAAGTAAGGGAATTTCTTCATACACAAATGTTCCATTTCACTAAGTAAGGAATAAAAAGGAAAATATTTTGATATACATTGGCATGGCTTTTCCTCTTAGTCAAGCATATCTCTGCATTTTGCTTCATGGTGGGTCTAATCACATGCAACTCTTTTAGACAGAAATGTCCCAGTAACCATTACTCCACACCAGTAAGCTCTGGTAAGGTGGTCAGGAAATAATAGTGAGAGAAGACACTGACCTACCTTATGAAAGCCAGCCTCCTTCCACACCCTTACACAAGTCTGCTGACTCTTTTCTCTCCCCCTCCCCCTTTTTAAAAAAAAAGATTATTTATGCATACATAACTGGGGTTCAGGCCAGAGGTGCAGGGGCAGTGAGAAGATTCAGCAGAGACAGCGTGGGGAGTAGAACAGGCAGACTGACGAAGTACACTGCTGAAGGGAGTAGCAGGCAAGACATGAGAGATCTGTTGCGCCATGTGGCTCACCTCCCGGGGCCAGGGATCCAACTTGCACTGAAGTGGCTGCAACTAGCTTGCAGTGTTATTTCCTAACCTGTTGCCATCACAGGGAATACCTTCCCCCTCCCCCTCTCTTCTTAAAGAAGTATATTATGTGTGTTAGTGCACAGTGCAAATGAGGTGCTTAATTCTGAATGAAGAGTGTTTCAGATGACCCAGTCCTTAGCACAATGCTTTCTGAGCAAACACTGGCTGCCAGGGACTTCTTAAATTGAGACTCAGTGTGGAGGTTAATGCAGACTTCAGCAATGCTGTACTAATGATATTATTTTAGTTCACAGAAGCTCTACCCCCAGAAGATAATGCTAAGAAATCAGTAAAATTATTTAAATTTTTTAAGCAACTACAGTTAAAACACCTGATAAAGCTCCCAGTATCTAAAATTAACTCCTTTAATAAATGCCCTTACCAAAAAAAAGGGCCAATATCATACCTATGAGTTACAGAGATACAAATTCATGATTCGTTGTGATAAATGGTAGGACCGCTGGAGCGTTGATGAATCACTCTCTCCCTGAATCAAAACCTAAGACCATAAATATGAAATCTAACAACTCTATGACTAGTACTTTACCGACAAAAACTGGAAATCAATTAGTCCCTTTCTAATTATTATATATCCTGTCCTCCCAATAAATCAATTCTGTTCTGTAGTGAGAGCTCAGAATCGAATATCCAATAGCCACCTGAACTTACAGTTTAAGTAACCTACAACCACTGACATGTCTGTGAAACATAAAAGCATATATTTTCTACCTTTTATATTACAGCTATATCTGATTTATTAAAATAACTTAAAACTTCTAAATGCCAAGCAATTAATATAAAAGAACACATAAAATGCTCTTAATATCCTGTAAAACATATTCTGCAAAAGGTAGTACTCAGGTAGAGTTGCCTTTCATAAGTTATTAAATGAGAATCTATGAATTTGGGGTTGTCTACATGATAAAAATTAGGAAAAATTATTTGCTACAAAAAATCATTATGCATTTGAATAAATCAAAAGGAAACAGAACAAAAGAGCTTGATGTAGCCCTTTTTACCTCTAAGAAAACTTACTGAAAAAGTAGAGTGTGGCAATCCTACGTCACATATTTGTATAATGAATAGCTACTTTATTACAAGCAATTTTAACTAGGAAAACATTTTAATGTATGTGTTAACGACAACATTTGTGATAGAAACATACTTTCTTTTTTATAGTGCAGCCTCTATTTCCAGTGGGCAGATTTGAAATCCCAAACCTACTCCTTTCACATTTAGATGGAAATCTAGAGAATGTGGTATCAGAGATATTAGACTCAAAATATAAGAGAAAGAAACTTAAAGGAAAAAAAATCGAAAAATAAAGTATCTTGTCAACAGCAGTGAATGATGAAAGTCCTTTGGAATTAGTCTAGGGCTGAGAAAGAGCACAGGGTAAGAAAAAAGATGTCACATTAAGTCTAACATTTCTTTGGGGAGAAAAATGCTCACATGACCTTCACTGTCAACACCTTCTGTATTTCAGCTCCAAATCATAGGATAACAAAAAGGCATATGACTTGCATGAATATGTCAATACTTTGATGAGATGTGATCATTCATTCCAATTTAAAGAATATTTCTCACTGTGTAGGCATATGAATGATCATACACATTTTTAGTCTCTCCATAGACCTCTAATAGGAGCAATAGGATAAATACATTATCTCTCAATACATTTAACCTTCAAAGTCACTGAATATAGTTGACAACAAAATTTCATTTTCAAAACAGCAAGTAAGAAAAACTGAATTCCGGGACACAGAGACCACACAGATCTTTCTTTATAGCCAAACACAGGAGCTTGGAGCAGAACAAGTGCAAAATAACTATCTGCTTCGTGAAAGTAGATAGCAGAAAGCACTGTGACATGTGCAGACAACTATCACACATTTGTCTTCTACCAGAATGTATGCTTTGTTAATCCATACACACAAAGGGGAGGGATCCTTTCTAGGAGTAATCTGTGGCAATTATCACAACACTAAGACAACATCTGTTAAGCTGTAAACACTTAACAGAAAAGCTGGATCAGGATGACCTGTCAATTGCCATTCATAGCTCTATTTCCCTTGCCAATCCCTTTGCTGAATGTGATCACTTAAAGAAAGTGTATTGTGCCTGCCCAGCTTTGAGGAGACGTGTGAATATTTAGACAGGATAACTAAATTTTCACAAAGTTTACTGTGGCTTGATTCGCTATTCTGGGGAGCCCTGATAAGGAATACTAAAATGAATATCATTTCATAGTAGCTTCTTAGATCAAAAGGTTGACAAAAGGAGTCAGCACAAAATAAATAGTAATAATGATGATGATGATGATGATAAAAGCAACTTCATCAGCTCTTTACACAGGCTGCATTTATCACCTTCACAAGGCACAAGAGGTGGGCTTTTCATTCACCGTGATCAGAGTGTGATTCATCTCTTTATGACTTACACGCAGGTTCCCAGAATGGTCAACTTGCCAAGCTTTCCATTTCCATTGCTATTCTCCAAAGAGGATTGAATATCATGCCACTCACTTGATTCTGTAAAACCATCGCCACCCAGCAGCACAGTCTGCTGAGTTCACAACATAGAATACATACTCAATTAAGGATTTGGATCAATATCTGGCAAGAAAGGTAGGGCTCTCCTAACGCCATAGCAACAGACTGCACAAAAGCTTCTAAACCTTGAGATTACTGAAACGTTGTTCTAGTTAATTCTTTGTTACAGGGGATCTTCTGTACATTTTATGACACTGAATCCTATCTCTGGCCAATCAAGGTGCAAGAAGGAGACCTAACTAACATTAGCAAAGTGATTTCTGGTACACCATATAACCTTTACAAATTCTGTTGTCTCCCTTTTTCCCTCTGCCTGCAATATTTGTCCTACATCCATGGACTCGTTTTCTCCATGTCTCTCCTCAATTATAAGGTCGCAGGAGACTTCCCAGCTTCACCATCTAAAAATAGCATCTCCCTCCACTTTACTACTTTTAAATGACTTATGTTCACCCTTTTTTCATAACATTCTATGAGATTTCTTATTATTTTATCTATCTTTCACCATCAGTTTCCACCATGTAGAAATAGAATTTTGATTAGTTTGTTCTCTTTGGTAGCCCTGGTGCCTAGAATTCAGCCTTTCACATGGTCATTGTTTGATAAATACCATTTCTGTGGATGATTCAGTAATCAAAGAATGATGACAAGAACATATAAATGCGAGCACTGCCCTCAATAAGTCTAAATCCCTGGCATCAAGGATCAGATATAGAACCTTTGCAAAGATAATGCTTAGGAGCAAACAACCTCCTGAGATAAGAGGCAGCTCCATATGGGCTTGTTAGCTTTAAGAAGCCTACAAGTACACCTGGCCACGTGCTACACCCGGCCATGTGCTGCACTCAGCTGTGTACAAGTTTTTCAGGACAATCTTAAATCAACATGTGTACCTAATGCTCCCCATATAAGAGAATGTTTAAGAAACATGAGGTGACCCCCTTCCCAAACTGAGCCTCAGTGATTGGGAGCACAGGGCACAGACAGGTGACAGCATTTGAAAGAGGTCTTTAATTTAATCCATAGGAAGTTGTCCAACAAAATTTTCCCTATCTTCAAAAATGGCGTACTAAGAGCTGTACGCCACATCATTGATGTACTCAACATCAATTAAGACAGAGTGATCAGTCCAGTGCCTAGGACAGAGTCTATGTTCAATAAATGTCACCTACTGGCTTCTCTATACTGTCTAAATCCTCAAACAATAGAGTACTATTCAGCAGAGCTTTCTGCAAGGATGAAAAGATATTAGTAGTGTATAAAAGGATAGCTACTGCCTACTGTGGACACTAGAATGTGAAATTTGCCTAGTGTGACTGAGGAACTGAACTGAAAATTTCATTTTTATTTAATTAACTTAAATAATAAGTCACAAATACCTAATGAATCTGCAGCCCTCAATATCTAGGTAACTCTAGATTACGGTGTATTCGACTGTATTATTTTATATGCAACCATGGTAAGGCTTCTGAGATCAAATTTTCATTTTGAAAGTTATTTCTTTCATGTAACTTCTTCCTTTAAGTGGCATGGGTTGTCTAGCTCTTAAGACCTGGAAAAGATCTCAAGGGCAGCTGGCACTACGGACTACTAATCTAACCATCATTCCCCCTGCCTCTTCTGGGTTAAGTCTTGATTGGCCTAAACCTTCATGCTAACCCATCTCTACTCTATGTAATGGATTAAGCATAATCATGTGATTGAATCTGACCAATGAGATGAAAGCATTGACTGACCAGGATATATGCTTTGAGTAAAATTTTGACTTGCTCTTAAAGACACATGAAATAGATACTTCCTCTTTTTTTCTGTGGACTCTAGATGCCAAGATTTCACTTCTGGGACTTCTGACGTCATATTAAAGCCACAAGGAAAGTTATTTTAAAATCCAAGACTATTGGCTAAGAAAGACTACTGATGAGGGGAAAAACAACATAGAATATATACCCTGAAGGTGGCACAGAAGCTTTCTGGAGTTAGCCAACCTCTGGAGATAATAAATTGCCCTTATTATCAAGTCAGAAGAGTCAGGGGGTCTTTTCAGAGGTTAAAACATCATAACTGATACAAAAATAAATCCCTATACTAGAAACAACTTTTGTATGAATTTGGTTAAAAAAAAATCCAGGAAGTAACTGTGACAAAGGGAAGAAAGCTTGACTAGTTCTCTCTAGCAGAGCAGGTACACAGTCCAATTGGCTGTAAGTGCTGAAACTTTCTTTCCACACTCTAGTGAATGGTGAGAGAAAGGGCAATCTTTACACAAAAAGGATGTTATAAGATAGCTCATTAGAAAGTAGTGTAAAAATGTAAAAGCTACAGGACCTTCAAATAGTGTCAAAATCACTCCCCAAGAGGAGTTTGTGGACTATGTACTTTACAACTGTTAAGAGAAAATGCATCCCGTTAGCATAGCAAGCACTAGAAGCAGAAACACAATACAAATGGCTTCTCGCATCTTTGTAGATACTAGTAACCTGGCACTATCTCATACATCATATTCCTGCTAAAATTTCTCAGCAACCAATCAATATCAAATATACTTAATGGTATGCATGCCCTGCTGAAAAACAATATTGTCGGGGTAGATGCACGAAATGATACCTTAAAAAGCAGCACATTTCTGTGCAGTTCGATGAAGGAGCTTGTTTTCCTCCCAGGGAACGGCCTTTCCACTGGGGAAACATAGATCAACTGGATCAAGTGGCTTCCTAAGTCCAGGGAAGATTTTAAGTTCTACCAAATTCAGTACATGGGCTACAGAGCATAACCATACTCCAAAAAACACTACCAGTTACCCTTCCCTTCACTGTCTGAAATGTACCTCCTTCGTGAAAAGCAGAGGTGATATTTGAAATAGTTAACAAATCAGAAGCAAAAACCAACAACAGTGGATAATAAAGGATGGGTGGAGAGGACTCTTGTTGAACCTAATATGACAGGTATGGCCAGACTTATATTGAAGGAAAAATTCAGAGGCTCTGGTCCAGTGTGTATGTTAACATTTCAAACAATCTACATAACTGACAGTTCTAGAATCATATAGTCATTCTTTAGATATTAGGACACTAAATGTTTTCCTTAATTGCTAAGTTATTTCAAAGAAACTCTTTACCCTCTTTGAATTTTTCATATCATGTATATATACATACATACATGCATGCATACATACATACACACACACACACATATAGGTTGACTATATGACAAGACGTTTTTTGATTCTACCAGGATAATAACTCCTAGAGAATAAAACCTATTTTGCCACATTGGCATGCCAGATGTACAACTGCTGTGTTAAAATTATTCCTTCGCCTGGCACACATTTCCTAAAATCTTAAACATATAATTGAATAGAAAATTTAACACACCAAAATGGAAAAGCAGCATGGGCTGCCAAATAAGAAATCCTGCAAACCCCAAAATCAAATTTAAAATACTCTCCAAGTTGAAGGCTCTGGGCAAGACCTGTTTCTGTTAAGAGAGACTAGCAGAACTATTAACAAACTGAATTGTCAGTTTCTTCTAGATTTAAAAAAAAAAAAAAAAAACACCTCACCCAAAAGTGACTTTGTTTTGCCAAAGTCAAGTCTACATCAAAGAGTCATTTTAAATCGACATAAAATTACATCCAGTACCATGGAGGAAAAAACATTATTTATTATATACTATAATATTAATCATGAAGTGAAGATACCTGAAATTCTAGAAAGCATTTTTAAAGAAGGCAGTTTTACATCACACATATAGCTCTCATTTACTTTTTAACTTATACAAAGTTTTATTAATATCATAGAAAAGATAAAATAAAATAAGCCCAGGACAGCGTAAGTTTTAACTGGAAGAAAGACAAACAGGAAGATATACTACCCTGAATACCATAGATCTCTAGTATATTCAGGGAGTTCAACAGCTGAGACATGCTGGTGAGATTAATTTCAGGACCACGTAACAGTGGCAAGAGTAACATTGCCACTGAATACTGCCATCACACTCAAAGAACATTTGAAGTATACATATCACACTCAAAGAACATTTGAAGTATACATATCACACCAACAGGAGACAATCCAAGACAGAAGACTTTTAATCAGCTACAAGGTACACTTATCCTTATGAAGTAAGTTTGTTTCTGAATTTAAATAGAGAGAAAATCTTATCTTTAAGCTCATATTAAATACTTATTCCAGCTCCGTATTTACAATTCTAAATGTTCACAATTCAATGAAACAGCTCTCCCTAACTACTACATTCCCTCCACCAGAAGAGACAAGATAAGGAAAAACTGTGTAGTTCCACTTAATAATTTCAAAAAGGGAAAGGCCAATAAAGTCTTAGTATGATCTGTATCAATGATACTTTATTTGCCAAAAAATTTCTACAAAACAACACTTGCCAATATCCAAAGGGAAAGAAAATCTCCTGTTCTATATAGTCAGAGAGAAGGTTTTATGAAGCAAATCAGATATAATAAATGATTATTTATTCATATATTTTGTTAGTCCAGAAAGGAAAATGAATAGTCTTTAAGTAAATCACAGCACATACAACACACTGCTATCCAATATATTCAGCATGTATGCGGCTAGGCATATTTTTCCTTTAAATCTTTAAATTAATCATGTTCCTCCACTAACACTGCCCTTACCCTGGCCCCCATGAAACTAGCTGCAAAAGTGAAAGCATTGTACTTTCAAATTTATGACCAGAAAAAAAGATGTTTGACTTCGATCTATCACAAATGTGAAAAATATATACTTACAGATAATCTCTGTATGCATTCTGTAGACCCACTAAATTTATAAATTACTGAATATTAGGATTTATGTTACATCAAAGTAAAAATTGACCTTAGCTCTCTGTGGGTCAATATTTACTGCTTTGCTCAATAAATCTTGATGTTCATTTTCAAACTGAGTCAATATCACTTCATTAATTTCTGCAGGGTTCATATCAGCATTTTATAAAATTGAAATGCTAGTAAAAACGTTTCACCTAAAAAATTAGATACATCCAATTAAAGAGACAAGAAACTTGCTTTCCTTCTAGTTCTTTCTTTTCCTTTCCCCTCAAAATTGTTAGAAATAAAACCACCTGAGTTTGATATAATTCAGCCATCTACTCTTTAAATAAAGGATCAGTGTAGAAATGTACTTGTATATGGAGTTGAAATATTTTAGATATCATTCTATAACATGCTAAAATATTACAGAAATATACATGTAAAAAAGGCAGTATTTCTCACCACTCAATGATAATGACGATTAATTTTTGTGTATGGTATCCAAATGTCTCAATTCTACTTATTAATGGGATCTTATTATGCATATTACTTTAAAATAACTTGTAGTTCAACCTGTTTCAATTTGGTGGCTAGTTAGTAAGCAGGTCATTGTAAGAATAAGCTACACCAAAGTCCCATCTGATGGTCCTTAGGCTGTTAAACATAATGACACGCTGAATAAGTGCACAATGACTCCAGAAAATAAATTTCTAAAAGCAAAAGTGGTGGATCAAAGATAATCAATACACAATATTTTCAATGACATTGCTGAAGAAGCCTCTGAAATGTCTCCATCTTCAGACCCAGTTTAAAAACCCAAACTCACAGCCTTCTATTACCCAGGTTTTAAACATCCTTTCAGAGCAACTATTGACTTTGCAATCATTGATATAGATCACTTGAGACCTACTCAGCAGTGAACAATATTGCATCTCTTTTGTATGCTGCCAGAGTCGCGTGAACCATAAGGAATTCACTGAGGTCCTTTTACAACATACAAGAGCACCCCATTAGTTTTACAAACACTTGTGAAATCATCTCCAGAAAGAAGATGCCAAAAAACTTTAGAACTCAGGGAGTGAGGACAAAATAAAGTTTAAAGAATTAAAAAGTAGGGGAAGATACCACAAAGATATGAGAACAATTTCTGTCAAGAGTGGAGAGAGAAAAGACCAAATATCTAGTCAGGTATTGATCATGCTCAAGATATTATTTTGAGCATATGGTAACACATTTTTCTCTATACATTTACACATAAAGCCCTGATTAGTGTGACCACATGTGTTTTATCTCACCCTATCTATCCTTATAATCACAGATTATTTTTAAAAGAAAAAGATAGTATTTTACAGGAGGATACAGTTTGTTCTACAATGTGTCCCCTACTTTGAAGCTCTCCAATTCTAAAACATTCAAGTAGAAACAGGAAAACACTAAGATTAATTACATGACAGTCATTATCATTGTATTAATTACATACAAAGATTCTGTTCAAGGAACATAATATTTAAAGAGAACAATAAACAGGGACAAAACACTAGCCCCCTATTAATGGGTTCAAAGTCAACTTTGTTACATTCACAATCAACCCACCATCCCTCATGGCATCTTCAATTATCCTGGGGGATCATCTTGGACAATTTATTTTGGTTTCTCTTGTGTTAATGATAATAAATCCCCTTGGGTTCTGTGTTCTTTCCTTTATCTGCAAATCCCAAATAACAGAACCCATCATTTTTCATCCCATTCTGATCCTCAACAGTGTTAACGAACACTACAACCAATGATCCTACCCAAACAAAACCATCTCAGTCCACATGCATTATGAATTCCTTTATTGAGCCTCAGAATAATGTTCAAGATCATTAATGGAATAGTGCAAGGCCCTTCGTGGGTCATCTCCAATCCAGTGCTTCTCCTTAATGTTGTCCATTCTATTATAGGCACTATAATACTAAGCTCCTTCTAGTTCCCCAATTACCATCAGATCATTTCAAGCATCAAACCTTTACGTGTCCTGGCAAACACCTGCCCATACAATGTTTACTGTATAATTGCTTATTGTAACCCTTGGCATACAATAAGCAATAAATAACTGCTGCTTTGAAACTCTAAGTAGACGAATAAGGACTTGTAGAAAGGGGTTACAAAAAGTAAAGCAGAGACTGGTGAGTAATAGAGAAGAACCAAGCTAAGAATCAAAGTATGGGTACCTGGCACTTGAGAGGATGGATCTCCATACTGAATCCTCGCCAATATATGGTTAAAAGGTCTGTAGACTACAAAAGAATTGACTCTGGGAAGTAATTCCCACAAGAGACTTTGTAGGAGAGGGGCAAATAATATGACAATATTAACATTAAACATCACCTTCCATTCTTTTATTGACAAAAGCAGACTTCTGCAAGCATATATATTTTCCTTTACCCTGTATAGACATGATTAAAATAGACACAGAAATGTAATTTTAGAAGCTAATTATATTTTAAGTTCACCAGGGGAGCTCGTTACTTAAAAGGATCCAGCAGTGAAACCTTTTGCAAATCACCCACTAATTTACTTGAATTTCATGGCAGGATCTCAGTACTGAGTTCCCAAGCACAGACTCTGGCATGAGTTCACTTTTACATGAGTAAAAGCATGAGTCCATCCATACACCCACTTAAAAAGTACGCACCAAATATGCACAAAATGTGACACACTAGCACACAGCAGGAAAAACAAGGAATTAATAGATTAGAATCTCTGTCTTAAAGGATTCTACATTTACCTGGGGAAATGAGGCATAGTTCTACATACACCCACACACACTACAAAACAAGATGTTTATATGACTAGTGTAGTAAGGTGAGAAATAATTAAGAACCAAATGGATAATACACATTCCACTCCAGTGCAGAGGGCCAGAATGATACCTGGTGCTGACATACATTACCTGTAATTCTCAAAGCTGCACTGCAAGGTAAACCCTTTAATCTCCATTTTATTCTTGAGCAAATCATCAAACCCCAGGACAATGAGAAAGAATCTTGAATACTCAACTTGCAATTTCCTGGCCATTGCAGGAATACCTCTTTGAATAATCAGCTAGACCTTTACATGGTGCACTACAAGACACTCTTTGCAGGGAATTTTGGTCCTCTTACAACCAAGTTTTGGATTTCACTTAAACTGGTTCATAGAAATTTGTCCACCTTAAACTGGTTCATAGAATTTTTCTAATATAAAAGAAGCATGAGACACAAATATTAAAATGCAAAAAAAACAAGCAAGGTGAGTAAGACTGAGGTGGGAGGCGAAATCACAATCTGTTTTTCTACAAGTCACCGAAAGGGAGAAAACAGATAGCTCTTCAAAATGTCTCAAATTTCCACCTGAATTTATTCCAAATTTGTCTCTCATTTCCCTTTCCAGCAAGGACAACCTACCTAGCATGTGCTCTTTTATTACAAAAGAACTGAGAAAACTCCAAAATTCATGAGCTGTCATCACCTTAAGCAACACAAAAAATATATATATCTGTATCTTGTGGACTAAAACTAACAGAGCAGAACTTGTTTTAATATTTTCAGTGAGATAGTCTTAACTTTTTTAGTGTAACCCTGTGCCAAGTCCATAACAGGTTCCCCCTCACCTTGGTATAAGGAAATTAATCCAAAGATTTAAATCAATGTTGAAATTATATCGGCATTATTAACAATGAACAATAATAATATCTGGTAATTTCCTCTCTCTTCTGCATAATATTTTATGTTGATCTCCAATTTTACAGTGGACAATAATACAAACCAGAGAGAGAATCAATTTTCAGATGACCACAATGGGACACATCGCCAGCCTCTTTAGTAAACAATCTTCTGAGACAACACTTTGGGTGTTCACAATGGCATTGTTTGTTAAGGCCACAAGTCAATTTTTTTTTTTTAACTACAAATATAAACAAGATGTATGCACTGTGTTAAGTAGCGCAGTGAAAATGAAATAATGAATCTAGCCCTGAGGTGAAAAGTCAAACTAATATTAATGAACTACTGTTAGAATAATGCCCTAGAAACAACTATCCTCAGCTCACTGGTTGCTAATGGAATACCTAGTGAGGAGCTTCAGGGACCAGATCCACACAAAGGCCCCCAAGGAGGAGGCCCCAGGAACCCAGGGGGCCCTGTAGCCACCAACAGCCACTCATCTGCTTGGTCCATTCCTGCAGCACACCTCTCCCCCTCATCGGAGTTCCAAAGTCATTGTGAATACTAACTAGAATGCCTGTTGATAATAGTCCAGTTCTTGGAAATGTAAGGGGCGCTTCAATTTCCCCCACCAATAAACTAATAAATAAAAAAATCTTCAAAATCTCTAACATCTGCTTAAATACCCAGGTTGTAATAACATGAACATAAGTTGGTAAAACTTTCTGAAAAGGGCCAGAATATTCGAGGTTGTGGTTATACACTCTCTGTAACAACTTAATTCTAGCAGGAAAGCAGCCATATTCATACCCAAAGGAATAGGAATTGCTATTCCTATGTGTGTGTTCCAATAAAATTTTATTCACAAAAACTGGCAGTGTGTGGTAGTTTGTCAACCCCTGAACTTGAGGACTGTTTACTTAACCCCCATTACCAAATAGTGAATTCTTGTGAATCATGATAGATTTTTAGCTTACTTAGCTCTTAGTAACACCTAGTGATCAGCAACTAGGACAGCCAGCCATGGCTGTTCTACAAGCAATCTAGTAACTTCATCAAGAGCAGCAAAAGTAATAATGGTATTAAGAACAGCAAGAAATAATATTAAGCAATTTATGTTGTTAAATTTTCACTCATAACATCTCATTTAATTTCCTTAAAAACTCTAAGAAGGAAATGCTATTACCCCATTTCAAAGATGAGGAAAAGATGCTCCAAGCAATCAAATGTCCTCTGAACATTATGAAAATATTAAAAGATAAAACCTAAATTTGAGCTATGATATAGCTGATCTGACTTTAAAATTCATATTCTCATATATCACACTGCAAAGTACAATGACATTTTCTTAGGAAGAATGAAGACAGATCTGTATATTAGAGACATGAGATACAAATCTGGGCCATAAACCAACTGTACGGAAATGGCTCACTTCACCTTTGCTAAATTTAAATTATTTCCTTATTCCAACAGTCTCTCTTTTGGGAGTCACAGTTTGCAAGCACATGTATACCAAAAGCTATATATCTACAGCCAGTCCAGTATCAAGTTTGCTGTGGCTCTAAGACACTGATCTTATGTCCAAAGTAACAAATCTTCTTGCCCTTTCTTTGTCTGTTGGCCAAATGCTAAGAAGCATCTCTAATGGATCCCAGGTCTCCTTGAGATGAAATCCAGGTAATTTACCACTATGGCATGAAGTAAGTACTGAAGAACAGCAAGGACTGAAAACCTACCAACTGCTGTACACTACCAGCTTATATGTCTCATTCTCTCCTTTTTGAACTTTTATGTTCTCTAATATATATAGTATGTGACTTCCCTGGTTTATGAAAACTAATCTGTATCCTTTTGAGGAAATTCTACTCTGATACTGATTCCAGAAAATAAAACATACACCAGGGATTGACAAATGAAAGAGCCTGTGGACAGTATCCAATTAGCTATCTATTTTGGCACAAATTGAATGAAGAATGACTTCTACATACTTTTTTAATGGTTGGAAGGTAAGAATCAAAAGAAGTGTGATTTTTCCTGACAAATGAAAATTATTTAAAATTCAGATTTCAGTATTCATAAATTGTTATCAGAACATATCCACTGGGTCTAGTATTTACTAGGGCTGATTTGGGTACCACAATGGTAGAATTGATGGGTTATAACAGAGACCATATGCCCTGCAAAGCATAAAATACATTCCAGCTGAATCTTTACAGAAAAGGAAGCCAATCTCTGAAGTTGAACTATTCGCCCCTCCATTGATAGAGGCAATGCCCAAATCCAGATACAACACATTCCAGAAATATAAAACAGACATTCATTATGTCCACAGTGTTAAGAATATCAACAATTACTCCATCCCAAAGATTGCACCACATATGTCCATTCTTAGCTGAGTAAAAAAGTATTAGGCCTCTCTTTCTTGCCTCCACTGTCATTTGCAATTAGAGATGCTGATGGGGTATAACTTCCAATTTCCTGACTAACTGCATTATTATTCTAAATTGATGAACTGTAAATAGCAGGCCACTTTATGCCTCTTCCTAACTGATATGGGAGCCAGAGTACAAAATGATAAATTTTCTTTGGTTTCTTGGCAAGAAGCTATATATATGTAATTTTGGCCTTCATCTCCGATTTCCTCCATTTATCAGAAATAGTGACAAAAAGGCTCTAATTAGATAATTCTAATCACAAGGAACTGGGTGTGATGGAAGACTTCAGAATCACTATCTGCTCCTTGCAAAACAAAACAGATAGGCTATTCTCCCTGTAGGGGCAGGAGATTTATCAATAGACAAAAGGATGAAAAAAGCCAATAGATAAGGTGTAATTAAAGATCAAGCCTATAAATTTTCTACTGACATGAATTTAACAGGATATGCAGGTGGAAATTCAGGATTTAAAACCAGAGCATTATGAAAATAATATCTTTAGTCCTGTATGCAACAACATTGCATAATACAAAGATTTATTATTAAGACTAATACTCTGTGCCTCCAAGCCCTTTCATATAAAGAATTTGAATTATTCAGTGCCAAAGTAATTTCCAAAGTGGTCTGTCTTCTCAGGCATTCCTCTTTAATTAGCAACAATACATTTTCCATATATTTTTGAACATCAAAATACATTTTAGAATAATCCATCTGTCATATTTTTGTGAGTTGCTGAAAGCATGATCCAGAAAGGTCTGTATATTCTTGTAATTCGTCATCATTCCCTCCCTCGACCCTTAAAATGTAAAAAAAGTATTTCCCAAGCACTATTCAACATACTCATAATAATGATCTCTCTCTTCAGCTGGCTCAAAGGCCAAAAGCACAAATAACAATGGGAAAGACCACAAAATATCATGGAGAAGACGGCTGAAATATATCCAACTAACAAGGTTTGATTTCAAAATAAAGTTGCAGTTCTTAGACTGATGTGTAATAGATCATCTTGATATGTACTGCTTTGTAATATTGAGCAGACATTCAGCATTTCAAGTCTGGCCTTATATTTTCTGTTCTCCAGAATCATAGCCCTGAAAAGACAGCAAAGGCTGTGTCTTTGGAAAATTACAAGTTTGGTACAATAACTCATTAACAAGGGAAGTTCAGAAATAAATGCAAATTGAGAGGGAAAAACAGGTTGACAAACAAGGGAAAAATAAAAGTAAGGTACTTACAACCTTTCAACTTTTGGTGAACTACAAAAGGTTTGAGCTAACAGAAGTCAGGTGTTGAAGTGATTAGAAGTGGACTTGTGAGTGACTTTAATGTTAACTGGCCTGTGGAGAGCGAGCCTGTTCTGCACAAGTCAACTTACCAGAGTAGGCCCAGTAAGGGTCGCCTGAGGCTTTGCGCCTGCGGATCTGCGCCGAGCTGCTGTGTCTGTTATCGTGCAGGGACCCCACGTAGCCTTCAGTCAACACTAGAACAAAGGAGAGCCCCAATGAGACAAAGGCATCACCACAAAACACAAATTGCCAAATGCACACAGCCTAGAAGCACAGACCAAGGGGATAACTAAACAGAACCCCCTGATTTACAAAAAACTACAGAGGAATGTAGAAAGTGTAACATGTTCATGAATATTCATAAATAGCTTACAAGGAGCCTCAACTTTATGCCAAGAACATTGTACAGTAAACAATGTACACATATATCTAATTTAATCTGCAAAATCCCATAATGCCATAGATACAATAATCCTAATAATGGGACCATTTTATAGAAAAGCAAACTGAAGTTAAGCCACTCTAACTTCCACAATGACAACCAACCAGTAGACCTATGATTAAAAGCCTATGTCCTCTTGTGCAAAGGGCCTCCAAGCCTTTCGATCTTCAAGGAGCAAAGTATCGTTTCTTTCTCTTTTATAGCTGAAAAAATTAAGGGTCAGAGACACTAACTGCTCCCAGTCATAAAGGTAAGCATGCAGCAGAGCCAAACAGCACAGTCTCATTTCTGGGAGCCTGTCTGAGATGAGTTCCAGCTGACCACACCCTTTGGACCGCAAAGAGTTACCTGTTGTACTTGAGGGTATAAAAGTTGAAACCAGCCAAGGACAACATTGCTCAGAAAGAAACTGCTTCATGATGGTTTGTTTAGTTATTCTTTTTCAAACTCGAAATGAATCCAACTTCTACTCTGTTCTAGAGATGTTCCATCTGCTTACTCTAGTGTTCAAAGCCCTCCCTGCCTAGCTTTCATGATGGAAATTTCTTTTGTTGTGAACCCACACCTGAAAGCACTGATGTGTAAGGAGACAAATATCACAGGTGCCCAGAATCCAAAATGAAATGGAATTACACTTCCAACAGTACATACCAGCTGTCTGGGTTAATATTTAAAAACACCCAAACAAAATCAAATATGCTTTTAAAGAAACAAACAAAAAAAATGGTTATGGAAAATGTATACTCAATTTAAGATTAAGATGGCACCAGAAAAACACAATTGTCTTCTAAATACAAAACCGTCCCATTCCTAACTAGTTAAAGTAACAATAATAATAATCTCACCATGATGGCATTAGCTTTGTTGACAACTGACAGTTGTGAATAAAAATAAGGAAACATGTAATTTGTGCTATATGTCAACTGTAATGACAGGCTTTAAGAGAAGTAATGCTTGAACAAAGAACAAAGATATTCCCAACAGATGAACTCTTTAGTGAGAAATGGGAATGTGATAAAATCCAAACACATAATTAAAATGTAAGACTGAGGGGTCACTGCATCTGCTCACTGGTCCAGAATGAGCATTTTTAAAATATGACGAAAAGAGTCAATGTTCATCATCAAATCTATCCATTCTACAATGTTGTAGATGAGCCATTCAAAGACCCAGGAACTCACCAGTATCAGCTACTTGAAATCAAAAATAAAACATCCCATTTTCTAGTCTCCTAATCTATTTTCTCCCTACACAAAAGAGCACTAAATAAACAAATTTTTGGCTTGTTTGTTTTGTATCCATATGGGAAAGATTTTTATGTGGCTGCTTTCTGTTTCTAAGAGCTAGTTCACCCTAAATATTCCCAAATAATCCTTTTGTACTAAGTCATTGCATTAGACAGCGAGTGTCTTGAGAAAAGGAGTAGTATATGGGGCTTCCAAGAGGATGTGTGATTGAGTCTCACTTCCCTTCTCTGTAATGAAACTATTAATTCCCAGCCTCAGGATTGTTATGAAGACACCACCAATTACAATGAGCCGAGCATCTAACTCAGCGCTGGGCATGTAGTGCTTCTGAAAGGTCTGTTTGATAGTGGAGACTCTTGGAGAGACTATGCTTCTGTCACTGTCATTCCCTGTTCTACTAAGCTCCCGTCATAGGCTGAACAGCCATGTCTACCATGCCCACCCCACCAGCTCCGAGGAAGGCACTTGGCTAGGCTGAAGTCAGTCAGTCACTATAAACCATGCCTCTGGTCCCAGTGATGTGTTTGGGAAAGGAGACGTCAATCAGAGATAATAAGCAAACATACTTCAAGCGACACTAATGGTGACCTTAATAACCTTCAAATGAGTAGCTTCAACCCCTGATCATGAATTTCTCCCTCAGTCAAAGACATTGGTGAACTAAAACTCAGACTTGTAACCCTGTCAGTTTTAAGGTAAAAACAAACAATTGAGATTCTCCATGCCCTGGGCTCTACCCTTTGAGATTTAGATTTAATTGGTCAGGGGTATCTGAGGCCTAGATGTTAGTATTTTTATTTTAGTTCCCCCCAGTGATTCCATTTTGAAGTTAGAGATAAGAACCATAAACCTCCCTGCTGAGCTGAATCTGAGGTCCCATTCAACTCTGACATTCTCTCAAATCTCACCTCACAGCCTGCAACTTGACAGGCAAATCTTAACACTAGGAAAGAGCAGGTTGGGCAGAAGATAACAGCCTGCTGCAGAAATCACACCAATGTGGTGTCAACCTCAGAATTTAGACAGTTAGAAATGAGCCAGAGTTAACACCAGAAAGCTCACAAATAAATGAACCAGGGATAAAAATAAAGAATGAATGGGTTATCGTTGCAGAAAGTAATTCTCATACCCTCTACAGGGGATTTAGAATTGGAATATCCACTAGCCACTCTCTTCCCCGCCTCTTTTTTTTTTTTTTTTTTTTTTTCCTGAGAAGGATGAGCCTTTTATTTCCCAGAACTTTTGAGGTCACCAGCATGGGGGAAAAAAGTGAAAAGAGCCTGTCAGCTGCTTATCTGTAAGTGGCTTCCGTGCTGGCAGCTATATTACCCATCCTGCTAGGAAGTGGTCAACTCCAAGTACTCAGAAGTAGACCACAATCACATTAGTCTAGAACTAGAATGCACAGAGGCCGTTTTTTGGAATCCCATTCTGCTGGCTCCCCAAGTTCCCTAAAGTCTTGGTGAGAAAACAAGTCAACAAAAAAGATTATCCAATTCAAGAAACAAAAAGGTACATAGCAAAGGGTCCTTCCCGGACCTTGCCTTGTAATGGAATCTCTACCCCAAAGAGTCTCTCTCAGCCATCCATATAAGGGATCTGGGCTAAGCAGTGTAACTCCCTGAATAAAAGTGAGAAATGGGGTTTAATACAAACAGACCAACTGACAAGACAGAAGACTGGGGAAGGGGGCCTGGTAGGGCCACCCTCTGAAGATGGGTTAACCCTGTCTTCACCACACTTCCCAAAGTATTATGGTACATTGTGGATAGCACACAGTAAGCAGGACTGAGCAGGAAAACTATTTCTAAAGGACCTGTTACACATTTCTGAAGGGCTCTAAGCTCCCTGTACATGGGCTCTCAACCTAATGCCCATGATGGAGTTTGGCAAATGTTATGTATCCATCCATAGCAACTTAATGAACATATGAATGGGTGAATATGCAAAGAACAGAAAAAGTACCAGCAGCCAAATGTAGACATGTGTGTGTGCGTGCACACACACGCGTGTGTTTATAAAGGCTACTGACAAAAAGACAACCTTCCCTCCGTGATCTGTTTTCTAATCACTGCCCACCTACCAGAACAGTCAACATCTAAACAAGAAGCTGAAAGTAATAATCCTGAGAACCTAATACGTAATTCTTTTGGGAAACAACTCAGGAATGCGCAGGGTAGTAAAGGAATTTGTCACCTGGCACCAGATTTCTTTTTATGATAAAAGATATTCATTAAAGATGACTATCTATAATTTACCCTTTTAATCCATCTATCATTGTGTGATTTCTTTTCTCTCCTGAACAAAAACATCATCACATACTACTGGCACTTGTATAATTTTAAATAAAACTCAATTCTAAATCTCCTCCTCAAATGCATTTTAACCATATGACAAGGTGTTTTTAAAAAGCAAGCTTTAAAAAAAATTATTTGCACAGCCAAAAGAGAGGAGTATACTAAACAACTTAACATGTTATTGACAAGTAGCGGAGATTGGCAAACTGAAAAAAAATCTGTGGTTCCCAGGTAAAGATACAGACTCAGCACCCACCAAATTCAATTAATTCTAATACTCTTTGTACTCTTCTAAACTTGAACAGTCAACCAACAGCAGCATGGCAATGATATGGTAAGGCTATGAATCATGGTATTGATTTTCAATATCTTCTTTGCAGAAAATTAAATTATGCAAATGAGTGCCTTTACAGAGCCTTACCTTAATGTGAGATTGCATACTTGCTATGTCAGCAACTTAATTATACAATTAAAAATGGAGCATGCTTATAAATATATGTAGTTTCACTGTTCAAAATAGACAGTAATAGTCATTCCATGTATGGTTATTCTTTGACTAACAAGAAGGAGGTGCTGGTGTTATGCAAATGAATTCTACCAACTTCTATAGCACCAAACCTGGTATGTTTTATGAAGCTGAAGTCATCTGTCAGCAGAAAGCTCAGGAGGACTTTTAGTGACATTATATAATGCTAGAAGGAACTGGAACAGCAGTGATATAGCAAGTATAAAAGATATAAAGGATGCCTAAGAGTTAAATTTCTGCACTGCTCAAAAAGATGGTTCCCAGTTCAAGTTTAAACAACACTCACATACAATCACACACAAGCACACATACATGTCAGGATAACAAACGTGGGCATGAGGTTTATCAAACCTGGACAGACCCAAAAGCCCAATCCTTTCCTATAAAAATACCCTAAGAGTTACCTTCACAGAAGGTATCAGTGAAACTTGTTCCTATGTGCAATATTTTTACCCTGGAAATATAAAAGTAGATGTGTATCCCATCTGCCTTAAATCTTCATTTCTGCAGGATCCCAAATTAACTCTTCTGTATTAATATCCAGGCTGAACATATCTCATACAAAGTAACCAGCTCCTCTAGATGGTACATTTAGTAACATTCTTTACATAGATGTCTTTTAAATATTACTATAATAGAAAAGGAAGAGTCATTGGTAGAAAGTATTTTTCTTCCAAAATTGCATATCGGTGATTTGAAATTACAGAGTGCAACAATTGGTTACTCTACTATACTCAATTACATTATTACATTCTATATAATATTATTTATTACATATGTAATAATACATACTTAACACATAAATTATACTCAGTGATATACTCAATTACAAAGTATAGCCTAATGGTTAGATAAAGGTAGTTACATTTGCAAGTTTAGTTTTTGTTTGTCGAGATTTATTTTTATTTATTTACATATACAAGAAGTAGAGTCTAGGCCAAAGGTGTGGAGGGGTGAGAGGATTCACCAGAGACAGAGCGGGGAGCAGAACAGGCAGATTCACAAAGTACACTGCTGAAGGGAGCTGCGGGCAGGACAGGAGAGATCTGTTGTGCCATGTGGGCCAGCTTGCTGGCCAGGGATCGAACTTGTGCTGCAGTGGCTGCAGATAGCTTCATAGTGCTGGTTTTTAACCCACCCCACTAAAAAGGAGGGCCTCTGAGGCTAATTTATAACAAAAAGTTGTTGGTAGAAGGATGTAATTTTTTTACCAATTTCCAGCCATAGCTTCATACCAATGAGACTTCAAACCTCTGTACCATTAGGGAGGGTCCAAATTTGCGGGGCTCACCAAGAAAGGAAGAGACATGCCACCACCCATTTCAAAATAACCACAGCATTCTTTCCCATCACTGTTTTATCTCACCATGCCGGAATTACAGCATTCCCCTTGACCCCAAATAAGCAATGACTTCTTGTAGAAAAAGGTGCTTACAATGATTGTACAGGTAAGGAGAGGTGACGTAGGAGTAGGTTTATGACGAGAACAGCCCCAAGTTTCAATACAACCTTTGCCTATCTTATACTCAAAGCACAATAGTGTAGTAAAACTTGAAGGTGCATTTCCACTTAACTATATGCCCAAATATAGGTCATTACAAAGGACTTAGAAGCCTGGGAAAAGTGTTCAATTTCCATCCAAAATTGAAAGTATCAGAACAAAGAAATTCTGGTTCCCCAGTACCAGGCTCAAAATTACTTAGGATGATGAATGGATGAATCTCACATAAAGAGTCCTACTCCTTTGCCAGAGTTGCTGCCAAATAGGCCCACTAAAAATAATTAATAGGCACTCACACTTTCCAGAATGTATATATCTAAAATGGCAGGCAAACAGTTAAGCAAGCTGTTTACACATAGTATAACTGCCCATACAACAAACAAATTAAAGCTCTCTCAAGGATGATGAAATCTCTATCAAGCATAATTTTCTCTATATTTTAAGCATTTAAGAATATTAAATCCCACACAATAGTCTGAAACGAATAAATCTTTATCTTTTTTATGTGCCTACAATGGGCGAAAGTATCAAATTATAGTTAAAGTAATTAAATATTCTGATCAGTCTTTCATCTCCTTTGTGCCTGTTATTTCCATTAATTGTCGTAAAATGTACTTAGAGTGTCCCAAAAAGGAGAATCAAGAAGTGCATTCCTTTGTAACTACTGCATTACACATAGTCCCTCTGTTGTTTGTGATACTGAAATAACCTCAGATACAATAGATTATATTACAGTAGATTACCTATTTTATCATATTCAAATGCTCTATTGTCCTAACTACAAAGAAAATATTCTCATCATCTGAAATAAGACCTAATATGAAGCCATGACTTTTTTTGAGTGAAATAGATTACTAAAGCTCACAGGTAATTCAAAGGAAAGATGAATCACATAGCAGTATAGCACCCTAGGGGAGATAAAGAACATAAAACAGATATGTAAAAGTGACTTAAATTTGTCAGGTAGAGAAGAAAGGCATTTCTCTTCATTAATTTAATCTAAAGTAACAGTGATTTTTCCAATAAGGTAAGAGTAAACAGAACAAACATTTAGAGCAATCCTTCTGTTACTAATTATGGCATTATTTTAAAAATTCAAAAACAAAAGTACATGCTCCCAACTGGTCCAAGAAAAGGTACACTTAGAAAAGATTTACGTTAAGGCTTTTTATATATTTGTGGTGAAAATCTGAAAAATATCATGACTTATTCTTCCTCTGAAATGCCTTCTCCCATAAAACAATTAGATTCTAGCATTTGATAGTATCAGTGAGAAATAAATCAACCACTTCTCTCAATCTATTTTAATACTGCTTGGTTCTTAGAAACTCAAATCTTGTTAAAGGAGCAAAAAGCATACACTGGAACAAGGATAAACTCTTCAATAAGTAGTATTGGAAAAACTGAACAGATACATGCAAAAGAATGAAACTAGAACACAATCTCACACCATACACCAAAACCAACTCAAAACAGATTAAAAACCTAAAATCATAAAAGGCATAGAAGAAAACATAGGCAAAATGTTTCATGACATGAGCATCAGTAATTCCTTTAGGAATTTGTCCCCAACAGCAAGGAGTACACAAACAGCTGAGAATATATGAAACTTGAAAAGCATCTATACAGCAAGATAAACCATAACAAAAACATAGACATTCTGCTAAGTGGGAAAAGTATTTGCACACTATGTATCTGACAAAAGACTGATATCAAAGATATGCAAAGAAGTCATAAAACTACAAAACAAAATAACCAGTTAAAAAGTAGACAAAGGAACTAAACATACACATCTCCAAAATCAGTAGGCACATGTAAGAATGCTTACAATCACTTATTATCAGAGAAATGCAAATCAAGACCACAATGAGATACCACCTCAGACTTATGAGAATAGCCCATACTGAAAAGACCAAAAAACAAGCACTGGTGAGGATGTAAATGGGGAACCTTCCTACATTAGGGTTTAGCCCTTATGGAAAGCAGCATGGAGCGATCTCAAAACATTAAATGTGGATCTGCTACAACTGGGACTAGTAATTTCACTTCTAGAAATCTACCCCAACAACTCAAAAACAGTAATTCATTGCACTGCCATGTTTATGTTTATTGCAGTGCTTTTTTACTATAGCTAAATTATGGAAAGAAAGTCCCCAGAACAGATGAATGGATCCAAAAAAAAAAAAGGGGGGGGGGCATATACACAATGGAGTATTAGAAATCAAAAGAGATAATGACCTCATGCTATTTGCAACAACATGGATGGAGTTTAAAGGGAAAGTGCTAAGTGAAATAAGTGATAAGGAGAAAGTTAAATATTAGATGGGGTCATAATATATGATACAAAGTAACTAACAGTCAGATAAAGACAATTTTCAAAACTAAACTTTGACAGCAAACTATAGTACTGAAGGAGAAAAGAGGGGAAAATGGTGATGGGGTGGGGTAAAAACAAAAAGGGAAGGAGACACAATGGTCAATTCTAGTGGAATATGGATGAGTTGGTGATATGTGCACTGAGGTGGTAATAACTGATGGGGTTACCCCAATATTACCTCAATTTTAAAAAAATAGTAAAATAAAAACCAAGTCTCTTGATATGAATGACATGACCAGAAAAATGAGGATTAGTCAGGAATAGTGTTGTAGCTGGAAACTGTGCCATTAATGTGTACTTCCAATTTTACCAAAAGAAAGAATCTCATTCAAAGATTCTTTGAATCTTTAATGACGAACAGTGCTGGCAAATACAGCTTAGAGTGCATTATTAAGGATCACCACGCTGAATACAGCCACCAATCTAGATGTTTTGCTACAGCCACTGTATGTGTATGCATGTGTTTGTGTTTAATTAGATGCAAACATGGGAAAATTCGAGGGAAACCCCCAAATACCTGTTTTTGTTTTAATTTGTTCCCAAATAGCAACAATATGCTACATGACTAGCCACTAGTTCTTCAAAATCATGACTCTACCCAGGCCCATTTAGTCATCAGTTTCCTATCTAGTCCCTATGGCTTGGCCTAAGTTTGCTACCTATGACCTGGCCTAAGTTATTTATTTATTCAGGAAAAGAGGCACTATTAAAAGTGTCATCAATACACTGGCTCATGAAATTCTTCCAATAATCTTGTGGTTTAGGTACAATTATTTAGAAAAGATAACTAGCCAAAGAACTATCATAACCCTAAAGCACATAACCCTAAAGCAAATGGGTTACTGTTTTACTTCTAAGTCAGCAGAATCAATATTATACCACCATTTTCACAAAATTTTAGAAACCTTGATTTTCAGGAATCTATAAAAATGCCTATGAGTTAATACCTGCTCCACAGGTCAAAATTAGATAAACATCACAAGTGAAAAACAATTTCTACTTGGCCTGAGAAAACTAAAAATGTAACTATTTCAAAAGTTGTGTAAGTTATTCCTCCCACCACTATTAACAGTGCTCTAAGGTAAAACCATGTCCTGATGTTACTATGAAAAAATGTAGTGATTTTTTTTTTTAACATGATGTGGAAAATATCCAGTTACAGTTATTACGGGCATTTGTTATTATTGTCTATTAAACAAGTCATTTCCATTGTATCAAAATAAATACTAGGGTGAAACTGGAGTTAAGCAGGGAAGTGATGTTAATAATTTCTTCATTAACATTTTCTCTTGTTTATAATTTTTAATCACAATTCCCTAGTAATGCTTATATCTAAGAAAGGATAAACTTCATAACTGGGGCCTTTACGTTGCTGAGTCATTTACATAGACGCAGTCCCTGTGTAATACTGAGTGTTTCGTAAAGAATAAAAAGGAAAATAAAGTCTTCTTAAAAGAAGACTTTATTGAGTCAAAACAATAAAACCGTAACACATGATAGCAAGAAGTTCCAGTCTGGAGCATACACATTCCAAAGCATGAAGAAGCGTAAGCTTCAGAGTGGCAAAAAATATACCCAAGAGAACTCCCAGTCATGGTAAGAAAACACTGCAGCCAAGCCAGGGCTCTGGGTTTGAGAACCAGCTAAACAGGGTATTCTAATCCATTGGTTCAAGACACCAATTACAGTGTGGAGATAATCTCTATTTAAGTTGTTCCTAACAATTTCCAACCAAAAAGAATTTCTGGGGAGTTTGCTAAGACTTAGGCAAAGATTCAAGATCTGTGTTTACCCTCCTTTGCTCTGGTCCTCTTGGCAATGCCATTCTTCTAGGGGTGTCAATCGATACACACAATTTAAAAATTATGCTCATGATAAGACCAAAATGAAAATTAAATAAAACAAACTCTAGCCAAAGCGAAGACAAGAGTAGGAATGGACTTAGACAGGAGATAATGTGGTAGCTGAAGACATAGGCAGGAAGGGAAGAGAGAGCTCAAGATGGACTAGCAGCAGGCATGCGCTGTTGTGTGGGAGCAAGTGTACACCAAGGAGGTCTACCTGACTGGGCCCAGCAAGCTGGCTGGGGAAGAAGATGGATAAGGGTGAATGAACAAGGGCAAGATCCTGCAGAACTTTCAAGAACTTTAAAACAAGAATGCAAAGGCAATGAAGAGCTCTAAAAAGGCAGTCAAGATGATCTTATACATGCTTTCCTTTAAAACCTTTTTTTTTTTTTTGGTGGTGGTGGTTGTTTTTAGAACATTCAACAGGCTTGTGCAACCACTACCATGATAGAATTTTAGGACATTTTAATCTATGTATACTTTCAAAAGATAACTCTTGTGTGCAGCAGAAAACAGTGGCTTATCACCTGTGTGCACACTCAGAGAGAAGGTGGTGTTCCTGGAGGCAAAATTCTGGAGAACTAATAGCCTCTTAATATTTATATTGATCTGGACAAATACCTACAAAGCTTGGTTTTTCTAGCTTTACTTTGTTCTTATGTTCTCTAACGTCCATCTTTGCCATTCTTTCATTGAAATAGAATTTGCACCATTTATATTGCTTTTACATGTTGACTAATGATAGAGAAGTTAATAAGCAAAGTAGATACATTATATGAAAAGAAAAAGTGAGAAGAAAAAGTAAAAATACTCATTATCACTATTTTTTTAACCATTTTAGAATGGATATGCCACACAAGAAAAATTATTATCTGCCTTCTATGATACTTAGAAGAGTGCAGGGCACCTGACTATGGATTCAAGGAAACTCAAACTGGTGATGTTTTCTTAAAACAATTTATCATTATTTGAACAGGATCATGTGGCATAACCTTAAAACAACTTGACTTTTGTTGTCTCCCAAACCAATTTTTAAAAAACAAAACAAACAAACCAGATTTTTGTTTTTTTTTTTTTCCCATAAGGAGGTATAGGTGTATGGTAAGCAAACTAAGGACAATTAATAAGTTAAATCTATGGTAATTCATCTCCGCTGACTAGGATTACCTATTACCATGAAAATGTATTCAGAAACAAATATGCTTTATGACCAGTCTGGAGATGAATTATAAAATATAT
Organism: Condylura cristata; assembly: GCF_000260355.1. Lineage (NCBI taxonomy): Eukaryota > Metazoa > Chordata > Mammalia > Eulipotyphla > Talpidae > Condylura > Condylura cristata. Next base: position 52,594,603 of record NW_004567105.1, read on the forward strand.
TGCTAGCTGAGTTCTTAGAACCATTACTCCCTCATGAAGCACTTTGAAACAGGCCACCCATCTGCTTGGTTTTATTCAATCAAGTAAACCTATGGGGCATTTAAAAAAATAATAATAACCTAAAGAACTGGGTATTATTGCCCAGGCTTTAATGTTGCCAGTTAGAATATCCCAGGGCTACAAGTTCATTTTTGTTATCTCTATTTTTATTAGATGTTAGTATTGCTTCCTTTACATCAAGATTAAGTTTTGCTCTCTTCAACTGCAGGGGGTAAAAAATCATCAGAAGAACTATCTTGCATTCTGCTTTACTTGATGAGAGTTATTAACTTAAAAATAACACAATGCGAGTCTCAATGAAAATAATTTACAAGGGCTATTGTAATCTAAAAATATATTTAAAATTTCTAACAATATAAAAAGTGTCAGCAGAGCACAGAAAAATGACCAGAGCATCTACATCTAAGTCAGCTTTCACTAGTTCTAAAAGTAGTTTCTTAAATGAATTATATGGGAAAAAAAACTTTTTCTCCTTTTTTGAAGAAAGCATTAGTCAAAAGTCCTTTTTGACAAAGAAACAGCAGCTACAAAATAAGCAGAGTTTGTTTCTCTTTTTCTATTTTGCTTGTGAGCTTTTTCAAAACTTTCTGAGTCTTACCAAAATTATAATGCAAAACACACTTGAAGATTCAAACAGAAAGCAATTTTATGACTTAAGAAGTCTCAAATCTAAAACTCTAAGTTTCAGTTTAATATTTTTTTTCTCTCAATATCTATTTGTATATAATAATCTGAATAAGAGCAACTAAAAGGAAACTTTTCAGTTATGAAAAGATTGAATCCTTTCAAGACTGCAATATAGCCCATCAAGCTAGGAGTGTGAAGGGGAGTAAAAAGGCCTTCTTTTAAAAAAGTAAATATAATTAATGATGCTGAAAGGAAATTTTGTTTTCTAAAGGCCTTCCTATGGCAAAGTGTAATGAAACAAATTACTCTTTTGACTTTTAGTCAGTGGATGAAAAAGATGTAGCATGTACAATAAAATTCTCTGGAGCAAATAGATACAACACATGTACAAAAACTACAGCATTGCACATTTATGAAACTCCTGAGTGAATTATGGAAAGCTCCTTCCAATGTTACTCACAACAGTTTATTAAACACATTTGCTCTTAACTACCACTCTGTGTAATCAGTGAGTATTAAGTGAAAAAGTGAGAACTATCTGGTATTTGAAGCTGATGTAGACCTCAGGTTTTCTTTTGTAGCAGTCAATGTTAATCCACTCTTTAATATTTAACAAAACAGAATGTAAAGACTGCAGATTTTAGGTGTTCAAAAAGAATGCACAATATTTAGGTTTATTCAGGAACCAAAGTTTCAGGGAAAGAAAAACATTTGGTGAAATGCATTTAGGATTTTTCTTTTCACAATGCAAGACAGGGCAGTCTTTGAAAGAGATGTTTTCATAAGAGAGGTGCGTATGAAAAATATTTCACCCCAAATGAAGAGATGACCAATTCCAGGACAAAATAGTGGAAGAAATGTAGACATAGGGTAAAGATATTGAGGCGGAACCAGTGATTTTTAATATGTTTCTGGAAGAAGCAAAGATATTTTTTAAACCTTATCTCAATGTCAAATTCATTCCTGAAGTTCCTCCTGCACTGCTTGAATGTCTACAATAAACAAAGAATAATTTATGAAGACATTGAGGATAGTTAATGTTTCTTTAGCATGCCCTGAGTACCAGGAAGCACTGTGCCCAACACTGTAAGTGAATTATCTATCCCATTTAAGGCTCACCAGAACTCAGAGATAGGTCCTCCCAGCATTCCCTTCCCAGGTATAGGATCAGTAAGCTCCTTGTCAAAGTCACCTTACTTTGTACCTGACATAGAGCAGAAGTCAAACCTAGACACTCCAAACAGATAGAGAGAGGAAGGGAAATGAAGCTACTCCAAGACACACCTCTAAAGTCTGAAGGTCTGCAACAGGAGAGCGGATGGTGTATATTTAGAGGGTGCTTTTTCTTTTTTTTTTAATATAAACCCCAAGTATAAAATGTTTACACAGAATATGTTTGTACTAACACAACTTAACCTTTAAATTAGGGCTCTCCTGGAGATTCTTACTTTAAATACAGATTTCCCTTGCTGACTGCAAATAAATAGAATGCTCAAAATTTGTTCCCAGGTAGTGGGAACAGCATACCAGAGCCTAAATTACTGGTAATAGCATACCAGACCCAAAAAAATAACCCACTGAATCATACCAAATAGGGACAGTTTACTTTCAAATAGCAGGGAAAGCTGCATTCTGTCTGAAGAACCCCATTAGCCACTTCGATGCCCTGAGTCCAAGAGAAAGTACATAATGTTTCGATTGTTCTTTTAAGAAATTCTATCCTGAAAGGATTCCCACTGTAAAAATTCTCTAGTTGCAACTAAAAATACTATAATAAAAGTGATAATTCCTGAAAATTATTACAAGACTTGCAAAAAGAATTCTAACACTACAGCCTACACAGGAACGCATTATGCTAACACCAACTAACTGCTGAGAAAACAATTCACTTACTCTAAAACAGAAAAAAAAAGAAAAAAAGAAAGAAAGAAAAAGAAATGTTCCACACAGGCATATGTTCACATTTTAACTGAGAACTGGGGATTTGAAGAAGTGTGCTGAACTGCACTACCCAATAAAACAGCCATAGCCACATGGGGCTGACCTGAACGGATGTGTTTGGTATAAAAAGCACATAGGATTTCAGACACAGAACTTGGAAGGAAAAATCTTCTCAGCATTCCTATTCCCCAGGCACAGGATCATTAAAGACCTTTTCATTTAATATGAACATGATTAGAAAAATATCCATTTTTTTATATTTTGATAGCATGTTAAAGTGATATTATATGAGATAATATAAAACCAATCTCCATCTAAAATGTGTGAAACATGTTCCACAGCACTAGAAAATCAGTTTCTAAGTCCCTTTGGTGACATGTTCCCTACCAGTGCTCCTCCCACAGGAGCCAAATGTGATTGGGACTATTTTAGGGACTCCATTATTTCCTTCTCTCTACCTATCTACCCCCTTCCCAAAATTGGGATGATTTAATGTCTGTTCTCCCTTTTCTTTTCAAAAGGGGGGGGGGAGTGTTAACTCACTTGGAAAAATGGAAGGACATTTTTATAGAATCTGCTGGTCTACCTACTGCTTCAGAAAGAGAAATACAAGGTTAATAAATTCAGTAGGGGGGCCTACTGGCTTGGGGTTAAAGAGAACAGGAACAAAATCCCAGTGTTTTGCATTGGGGTCATCTTATTTTTCAGAAGGAACTAATTTGAGGAGACATGGCATGTATGGGGGGAGGGAATAATTTCATTTTAGACTTTAGTATTTCTGGAAAACATAACCAAATGAATTCCCATGTTTGTGTTGGAAATATGTTAACCTCACAATGACCATGAACATTTTCCAGGTGGCATGATTTTAGGACATTTCCTAAAATTATAAGCCCCAAAGCAAACTCTGTAAGAAGTCAAGGCATTCCTGGAGGTACCCACACCCCTAAATGCCCCAATCATCTGTTTAAAATGTTGATGCAGGAGTATCCCCCCAAGATCACTGGTAACATTTTTTGAGGGGTTCATGATTGTTTTATTTTTGAACTGAGAATATCAAAGAAATAGTCAGTAATGTATATTTTCTTCCTGTCTTTTGTTTTTTTATTATTTTATAAATTTATATACATTATTGTTCATTTTATCACAATGTTTACTTCCCTCCCTCCACCTCCTATCATTACCATATCCCCCCCCCCATCTCACTCTGTCACTCTCTCCTATAGGATCTCTCTTTTTAATAAATTCCTTCTGGAATCAGATGTAGATGCATCAGATACATTCTAAGCAACACTAATTTGCTCAAATCAGAGACAGCATAAACCTACAGATAATGAAAGACAATGAAGAGGAAAATCTACAAAATACATTTGGAAAAAATATTTTTAATTACATCCTCTAAACTGACATGTCTGCAGAAAGCATGGAGATGTTTAAAAAAAAAAAAAGTATTCTGTATTTCTTTCTGTACCAGGTTTTGAAGGTCACGGGACTCACAACAGATGTGGCCTGGTTTGAACTATAAAGGACTGTGTGGTTAATAACAGTTAGTGTAAAAGCACAACAGCTGAGGCGCTGTGGCTGCAACAGTTGGTGGGCTGCAGCCCAGCAGGGCAAGCCCTAAGCTCTGCCAAAACAGACGGTTTCCCTTGCAGGCAAGATGCCCAGAGGTGGAGCCAGCAACTTGCATGCCCCATGGTAGTGGCAAACCCATTTCACCAAAAAAATTCACTGCATACTTAAAGAAGACCTTTAAACATATCGAAACAACACAATAAGATACACCATCATATCCCTGGCATAAATGAAATAAGGAACCATTACTCTGCTGGCAACAATCTCGTGGCATGAAACGGATCAATAATCATATTATCACATATATAGGCATTTCCACAATAAATACTTTTTTAAAAAACATTTATTGCCTTTTCTGATTACAAAAGCAATAAATATTCAATGTAGAGGAACATTAGGTGAAGTACATCAATGAGCAGAGTACATTAAATAGACAGGAGTACATAAAAAACATAAACAAGAAAATAAAAATAACCATAACCACCATTAAAATTTTGGTGCCTTTCCCTCCTCCTCTGTCCCAATAATCAATAGTCATTTTTCTAATACATGGTGACTCTTCCAAAATGAGTCTGTATCTTGTAATAAAATGAGTATATTAAAAATCATGTTCATTTTCAGAACAATTAAAACTACCATCACTAACAGGCCATGAAACTTGGCCTAAACCCAACTGTCTTGTCTATAGGAGCAGAGGGTTGGGAAAATGATTGTCACAATCACTTTGAGTTCTGACATGATCTAATTTTAACAACCTTACCTTTCTTTTGAATAATTTTATCCAAAAACAAACATGATAAATTGGTGGCCCACTACATGGAACCCATGGACACAGCATGTTGTGTTAATCAGTTGCCAATATTTACAAAAGGGAAAGCGTTTAATAGCATTTATTGCCAGAGTACAGTCCAGCCTTTAAAATATTTGTAACATCAAGCTGTAAGTATGACAACTGACACAATGGCAAGTCATCTTTACTTAGTGTAAACATCACTACCGTCCCTACCGATCATTAATCTCTTCCCAGCAGGGATGCCAAGTATGAATTGCCAGTTGTCTCTGCTCCTCTGCTTAATTTTGTAAGCTCTTTCAGCTTTATGGTGTGCCTCTCTGGTTCTTTAAAGCAAGTGAGTTTGCAAATCTTTTAGAAACCATCTAGTATGTAAAATCGCAAGATACCAAAAAGTAACAAAATTATATCCTACCTACACCACACACTAACATATACACACATACACAGAAAGCTCAGATGATAGTTTTAATTAAAAACTAACTGTGTGCCAGGTACCACTTTACCCTTTAATATTAATCCCTTAATCACCACAATAGTGCTGATTAAACACAATTACTCAGTACATTTTAGGTGACCAAAATGGAGGTTTAGATGTTAACTGACGTGTTTAAGTTCACACAAGTAGGAAGTTGCAGAGCTGTGTCTGAACCCAGGAGACAGCAAAATAAGAAAATTATTCCGATAGATGAAATTCAGTCTTCTGAAATCACCCATTGTTCTTTGATAGTATGCTAAGCAAATGTGAGAGAGATGAATGCACTCTAACTGGTCAACAAAAAGAAGTAAGAGGGCCCTCCCTGGTGGCGCAGCGGGTTAAAGCACTGCACTAAGAAACTAAAGCCACTTCCGCACGAGTTCGATGCCCGCCTGCCCCGGAGGCGACCACATGGCGAGGCAGACCTCTCCTGAACCGCCCACTGCTCCCCTCAGCAGTGTACTTCGTGGATCTGCCTGTTCTGCTCCCCGCTGTCTCTTGTGAACCCTCCGCATCTCTGGCCTGTACCCCAGTTCTGTACGAATAAATAAATAAAAATCTTTAAAAAAAAAAAAAAAGAAGAAGTAAGGAAGAGTATGGTGCTAAAGTACCAAAAGTCACAGAGAAAGGGAAAGGCAAGGGAAATATCGCCTTGCAGATAAGCAGATCAATCATCTACAGCCTATAAAAGCAAAAGTGCAAAAGTGGAAAATAGATAGACATGGATATTGTCAGCTTCCATGAAGCATGAAAACTGCTGGAGAAAAATTATCCAAAATACAGGGAGAAAAAGAGAATGCAGCATGCCTTTTCAGTGCAATATTGGTACAGAGTTTAATGGAAACGCCCCAAGATTACTTAATTACCTAAGGGAATGTACCATGTTAGCCTTACTATTCACTTATGATTAAAGGCCAGACTTGGTGAAGTTACACCCTGAAGATGTACATATAGTTTCAAGAAAGAAAACAGGCCCTAGTTCTCTCAAGTCTGTAGGATATTAACCAGATTGAATGTAAACTAGTTATCATAGTCTGTCATTCCCTGTTAGCCTAGAAATACCTAGTTTCTTTAAAAGCCCTTCCAAACAGGCTTGCCACCCTACTGTCTGACTTACTGATAATTTAAATTTGATATGTGTTCATTCTGTTTGCACAAAAGTCCTGTTTTTAACTTTTTGAAAATTATACTTGACATTGCAATGACTTAAACCACTAGCTGGAACACAGCGGGCTGCATGCCTGTCCCTCACTCCTCTTCCATTTCTCAACTACTGCACTCAGAATAATGCCACAAAATATCAAAATTAAATTTTATAACTCAATCACAATAGTAAGTGGGAACAGCTTAACATATCAAAAATTCAGGGGAAACTGACAATTGAAATATAGAAAATTTCTAGGGATGCAAATGCACAATCATAATAACTCTTCTTGGTGAAACTTCAAGAATCAAAACAGGTAATTTAGAGGGCAGGCACCAGAGGAGACAGAATTCAAAACAAGCGGTTGTCAATGGATTATAAAATGTAATCGTAGACATATTTCTAGGTAAGAAAAGTATCTACTTAGAATTATATTTATCACATGTTTGGTTTTCCATTTAATGGAAATATTTACATTATAAAAAACTCAATACAATTATTTATATCAATTCCTTAAAAATCATTCATCCAGTATTTCCAGTTATACTGTACCAACCAAATTCTCTATTGCAATGATGAACCCATGCACATCTCTGCTTAGAAAAAAAAAAAAAAAAATCCCACCAAGTCATAAATCAAGAGATCCTTTTACTTGAAAGGGATGTTAAGCAGTTGACAGCAGGATAATCGGAAGCAGAAAAGACAAAGCCACTACACATAAACCACAGTAATGAAACTTGGCTGAAGTTTGAAGATAAGAACTACAGTTTCTCTCAGATTTATGTTACAAGGTCGTAGAGTATGATGACTCACTGGAAATATTTAAACTAGAGAGGCTAGATTAAATGGGAAAGGCTTGTCCACCATCACCCATCTCAGAAACAGTCCAAATATTCTGGCTCTCCTCCAACTAAAACTCAGCACTGCCTTCTGAGATACCAGCAAGGCAGTAAAACCAAGGATTGTTACTACCACGTGCCTGTCCTAAACAAAGGCAGATAGCACTGAGATTTCACAGCACTGGTTGAGCCAGGCCTTGTCCTCCTAATCCTGCTCAAAACTGGATTCCAGAAAAAATTAAACAGAATATAAACAAACATCACCAATCCATTGGAATTGCTTCTTGGGCTTACAATGGCCATATTAAACAGAGGAGCACTGAGGTCATTTGCAATAAACACAGTGATGATTTCAAGCAACAATAAAAAGGGAACAGAGTTATGGAGAATCAAGTCTTCAAAGGCAAATACAATAAAAAAGGAAGACTAGGCTGTGAAGAATCACTCCACCCAAATTTAAGACTGTTATATAGCTACAGTAACCAAGATGGTGTGGTACTAGTGGACAGATAACAACAGAATAGAATAGAGAATCCAGAAGGAAAGCCACACAGTATAATTGATTTCTGACAAAAGGTACAAAAATACCTATCAATGAAGAAAAGTCTTTTCCAAAAATGGTAGAAGAGCAACAGGATGTCCATATTCCTTCTCTCAGAGTCTTGCCCTAAACCTCATACCTCTTAGAAGCTCAAAATAAATCATTTGTTTTACTGAAAAAAACCTTAAACTACTTTAGGAGAAAGAATACGAGAAAAACCTTCTGAACTTGGGTTTGATATGACAACAAAAGCATGAAACAGAGAAAAGGTTTAATAAACACAATCACATTAATACTAAGATCTCCTGGTCTGTAAAGGGCCTTGTTAAGAGATAAGGGGACAGGCTACAAACTTAAAAATATATTTGCAAACCCCATTTACAATAGGGACAACTAGCCAAAGTATATGGAGAACTCTCAAATCTCAACAGTAAATAAAAAGCAAACAATCCAATCACAAAGTAAGCAAGAGACATGAATGACACTTCACCAGAGAGGACAGCAAATGAGCACATAAAAGAATATTTAACTCCATTAGTCATTAGGGAAATGCAAATTTTGATTACTGGCACCTGCCAGAAAAGCTAAAATAAAAACTAATGTCATACTAAAAATAGAGTGGGAGCGGGAGAGTTAGAAGCATAGCATGCATCTTAGGCATGCTGGAGGGAATGTATGATGGTGTAAGAACTCTGGGGAAAAAATCTGGCACTTTCAAAAAAAAATAATAATAATATAGACTTACTATAAGAGCCAGACATTGTACTTCAGGGCATTTATCCCAGACAAATGGAAACTTATGTCCACAAAAAAACTATTTGTGACTATTAATAATTGGTTTTGGTTTAAATTGACAAAGAACAGAGATTAATTGAAACCACCCTCACAAGGTGAATAGTTAAACAAACTGGGGCATCCATACCATGGAAAACTACTATAAAACAGGACTGAGGGAACAATTAGGACACAGAAATACTTTTAATGAGATCAGATGCACTGTGCTCAGTGAAAAAAACCAGCTGATCTCAAGATGTGATATACTATGATTCTATGTAGATAATATTCTTGATATGGCAAAATGATAAGAGACGATTAATGGCTATCAGGACTGGGGATAGTGGGGAGGTGGGGACTGTGAGACTATAAAAGGGTAGAAATCCTTGCGGTCAAGGAATCGATCTGAATTTTTACTGGAGTGGTGGTAACACCTATCTACCCATGTGATAAAATAGCCCAGGAGTATGAGCACATTTTGTACCAGTGTCAAACTCTAGTTTTGATACTGCACTGTATTAGGTAAGATGAATCAGGGCATAGTGAGGGGGAAATAAGTGAAGAAATCATAGAACCCTTAACTTTCGGTACCATTTTGGTAGCTTTCTGTGAATCAAAAACGATTTCAAAATTACAGAGACACTTTTCAACAGGTAGCCTACAAATAACCATCAATTTTACTTTCCATCCAACCATTTTTATATCACATGGCAATAAGAAAACTTTATTAGGAGAAGTGTATGTTTAAGGACAATAAGATCATGAGAGTTGTCTCTTGCTCTCCCCCAAAATTTACATGTATATCCAATTTACAATAATAATACAGAGGTGAGGAAAAAGGAGCCCTAACTTGTATACAATAACCACAAATAATTGATCACAAAGATAAGGATGTTGTGATAGCAGAAAAATAGGTGCCCTTGCCCTAAATTATAATTTCCTACTGAACATCTGAGAAGATACCAAGAAATAGAGTCTATTAATGCACATCCCTAAGCCTTTAAACAATGTGCCAACTAAGGAAAGGACCTTATAATTTCAACAAGAAAGATTTCCTGAAAAGGTAAAGGGAAGTAAACAGAGGCCTTAAGTTTGACATGGGTTGAATATGAAATATTTTGCATATTCATTTCATATTGAATATGAATAGATCACAAAACCAACTTCTTTAAATGAACCAACATAGATCTGTCTACCCCAACCAACCCACACCCCAAATTACCCATTAAGTTCAAATAGATTTCTCAAATGAAAACAACATGACAGTCAATAACTGTGACGTGTGCACTGGCACCTTTACACAGTTCTTCAAAACTGAACATAAAACATCTATCCATACATGCAAGGTGAAATAACTGTGTTGTTAAGCATCTGTGTGTCAGCCACTATACTGTCTTTTAAAAATATCAGAATGTGAAAGTTGGAAAATTTAAACAAAATAAAAAGGCTTACCATTAAAAAAATCACCATTAATTCCCACAATCATACCAACAGCTTCACTTTAAAGTTGTAACAATGAACTTAAGGGAAAACTGGACTCAGCATAATTTTCATATTTCACATACATAATTGCTTAGAATATGAAGCTTGCAGGGTTGCCAAAACAGAGTTGTAATGTACAATTGTGATTCCAGCAAGCTCACTGGATGCCCATCCTGTATCTGTCCCCCACAATGACCGGCCCTGATCTCCCCAGCAAAGCAGAATTCATGCTCAGTTTCCTGACTCCCCTTCCAAAATTAGGATTGGGGCCTCACGGAAGCTATCTTCATTCACAGCACTGTTATGTCATCAAAATTGATCTAACAACCTTCCTATCTGTCTAGATGTCACACTTTGTGTAGTTCTAATGTGTCACCTTAAGAAGAACTATTCCAAGGACACAGATGACAGAGCAGAAATGGAAACAACCTAGGTTCCCAATGAAGTTGGTTAGCCAGACAATCTGGAAACAGTCTATCCTCTGGTTCTCTAATGAGTAACTTAATTTTCTCACTGGTCAATAGTCTGTTTTCTCCTCACTTGCAGCTGAGTCTTGCTTACAGGGCAGTCCTATCCAGCCAGTGATCTCTGTGAGTTTTAAAGGAGTCAAGTCCTGCAGGCATTTTTTAAAGGGAAATATACAGAACACAGTGTTAAATGTGAAATTAAAACACAAAATAAGTCCTAAAATATAATGCTCACCTTCTTGATTTTGGTAATTGTCTAACATTCTATCACATAGAAAATCCAGTCCGACTATCTGATACTGACACTCCACAAAACTTTGAAAAGGTACCTTTTACTCTGGATACTTCTTTGGTTATCTACCAAAACCAAAAAAGTTTATTCATTAAGTGTACATTGAATATATAGCACAAACCTTGAGTTTGTAGGTATCTAGAATCTGGAGCCAGTTCTAACCTAAACTTGTAGGAAGCTACTGAATCTTTAAGCACATCATCAAATATCAGCAGCATAGTCAAAGCTGATGACATACTGTTACTTAAAGCACTAAAACACTTCAAATTCCAATTCTAATGTTAGCATCCAACTGGAAAAGCAACCAGTACTCCAATAATCCAAGGTAGTGGTCAGTGACCAGGAACAAAACTTTGTACAGTTATTCAGTGGAAGAAAGAATGAAATCCAAAGGATAAAATTTGGTGCAAATTTATTATGCTTGGTTGAATTTACAATGTAATTGAAAGGCAAGGAGTAGTTAAATAATCCTGTTAAACAATCAGCAGAGATGTCTGATTAAGTGCTTAGCAAATAGAATAGACAATAAATTAAAATTACAAGCAAGAAGAGTGGACTTTAAGAGATCACAGGTAAAATACTTAAATAATCAAGGCCAACACAGCAGAAACAAGTGACATATCTAATTGGCTAAGTTATAGTTGTGGGAGTCTTGCAACTGGATACTGTACAAGCCTCTAATTGCATTTTCCAGTGCCTGGGATTAATTCACAAATTGAAATTTGCTTTAGGAAACTAACTACATCGGAGGTGCAGGTTTCTCTCCTTAACTATTCTATTGCAGCATTTACTTCATGTCTGCCATGTGCTCTCCAACAGCAGTGAAAGCAACTGACAGAAACAACACCACCCAAATCTCACTCATGCTATCCTGACTTAGGGGAAGAAGAGGACTTGGGGTGACCTTCAGAGGTGATTGTGACAGTCTGTTTCCTAGCCTGGAAGCTGAACTTTCATGGAAGGCTTTAGCACCGCTTGTGTGCATGTCCACTGCATGCTGTCATTCATTGAAAATGAACAAAATTCTTCCTGCCGTTATGGAGCTTACATTATAAGGGACAACGGGAGAGAAAAGACATAAATATTGATTAAAGTAAAATATACAGAATGCCAAATGGTGCTCAAGAAAAGAAGGTAAATCAGGGAGAGGGGACTTTAGAAATCATGGGGCATGGGTGGGGGGCGGTAGAGGAGGGAAAGTCTGTAGTGTGGAACAGAATGGCCAGGGAGGGAGGCAGAGACAAGATATTTAAGCAAAAACTCACAGGCCATCAAGAACAAAGTTACACAGGTTTCTGTAAACAGACATCCCAACAAGGGGAAATTAAATACAAAACACTGGGGCAGGAGAGTGCCTGGGAGGTATGGGGTATAGAGAGGCCAGTGTGTCTGAGCAAAGTAGGCTACAGGGTAGGGGAAGGGGGCAAGGTAAGAGGGGTCACAGAGGGAACAGTGACCACTGTCTGAGGAGCTTGATGCTCAGGTTAGACTCCCTTGAGAGGAGGTATGTTAGTCATGAGGGTGGCAAAGTCTGACAATATTTTAACAATATCCTGCCTGTTACTGATTCCAGATGCTCAGAAATCCTTTTGCTTTACCAGTGTAGATCAGCCTTCAGAATGAAGCACTTACACCTGCCTGCACTGCAGAGTTAAACACAGAAGCTTCCCATTTAGGATCATTTCATTTGGCCGATTATTTATCCACTAGTTTGATAAATGAGACTCTGAACCAACACCAAAACTCGTTTTGTTACTCAAAGGTTCTCCTTTTTTCTAAACATTTGAAGCTGAACAAAATGTTCACTTTTCATTTTTCCTTGTTGTATTCACTCCACAAGTATTTACAGAATCCCCACTATGTGTCAGACAGAGTGAATGAGATGGGAGGAGTTGACCCTCAAAGTTGGTAACAAACCACTGGGATTGAAGGAGTTATGTCACCAAGAAGGAAGGGACAACTATGACCTTGAAGCATGAAGGGAGGCTTCCTGGTGGAAGTGATAGCGAAGGACACATGTCTTGGTGCAGGCAAACCAGAAAAATGCACATGGTTTGGCACAAAGTAAGTGATCAACCTACATGATCACAGCTACTAGCTGGGGCACTGTGTAACCTTAAAAGCCCACATAATATTGGTGAGTTACCTTGTGAATTATTCAGCATCTCTCTCTAAATGATTAATAATTGGGATGACACCCCAGGAATGAAATCTCTAATTCTGTTTCCACTAATTTTGAATCTGCCATCCTTTCAGACAGTGATTAGTTTGGCCTTGTGTAGAAAAAGAGCTTTTAATACAAACTAAAAGGAAAATGATTTACTGGTTTAGGAAACCAGTCTGATGCTCTTGAGAAAGATTAAGTCAGCGATTGATGCCTATACCAGGGGAGACAGGCCCATCTGGTTGGCTAGCAGAGTAGCCAGTACTACTGACATTTAGCATAGGGTAGAATTTGCAAATGGAGTGTTCTATGCTCTCTAGGGTATTTAGCAGCACGGCTGGCCTCTACCCACTGGAAGTGTTTAGCAAGCCCTTTCCCCAGAAATGTGACAATCCAAATATTTCCAAACACTGCTAATTACCCCTAGTAGCAGTATCACACCCAGCTGAAAACACTTCAAAAAAAAGGGAACCTACAGACCTTTGGAGTTTGTGCAGTAATTCTAGTGAGAACAGAAACAAGGATGGAGAGAACTTGCTGATCCATCTGACCTTGTCATTCAACGAAGAACCATAAAAGTGAACCCAACTGATAAGCATTTTCTCCAATTCTTACTCCACACAGGTGCTGTTCAGATAAGACTTAGAATTCAAGGGATGAATATACCTGCACTCCAAGGCAGAAATGAGAATGGGGGAAGGAGATAAGAGAGATGGTAAGAAATGACAAAAGGAGATGGCAGCCACCACCCCAGTTTATTCTACCTCCTCATGACCCATTTCTTTGCCATTACCTAAGGCTACCAGGGAGGAGGAATGGAAGCATGGAGTCTCCAAAGAATCAGCAGTGACTGAAGGTCAGCAAGGAAGGTCAGCAATTCCCAGACTGTCACTTCTCAGTCATCCCCACAACTCCCAGATCAAGGGCCATGGCTGCAGGTACTTGATAAAATGCTTAGAGATAGCTGAAGTCTTTTCTTTTAATTATAGAAACAGATGCCAGGACATTTCCTTGATTACATCTTCATTTACAACATACAAGTCAACAAACAAATTCATTCCCCCAAATTCCTATGACTCATAATCCATTGCCCTTTTGTTCTGTGCTAAAATTTTATGGTTCTGCAGCAGACAAAGCAATATGATATTTCATACATAAAATTCCGGCTGTATAGGAAGGCTTTTGTAAGGACAGAAATGGAAATCCTTTTCTACAATGAAGTTTAGGGATTTCTATGTTTTTTAGCAAGTGAGGTGATGCTGTTATCTGTACCATTCCTGATGGCTCATTGGAAGCAATTTTTGAAGCCAAAAAGATACCACGGGTAGGAATTCAATGTTAATCGTTTATCCTCTTTCGACTTAAGACCCAAAGTACAAATTCACTGTGTACATCACAATTCAGTGACTGCTCACAGTCAATAGCACTGAATTCCATGTTTCTATTACAAATGGGAAAGAACAAGAGGGGGCAGGGCACCAAGCCAAAGGTTATCAAAACCTTGCTGCACAATCCAGCTCTCTTCGGCCAGATCATTAACTGTCCTATGAGTCTCTGGCCACTCAGAGCCATCTGCTTTCCAAAGATCCCTGGTTTCTAATTGCCAAAGTAAAAGCTACAAAGTCATGGTAACACTGAAGTTGGTACCCAATCTGCTGTTTAGCAAAGAGCAAATTTCCCTGATTTGTTTTAAAGCAACAGAGATACTGGCAGAATTTCAGCCTTCAAAGTCTGGGATCTAAAACTAATGGACAGTATCAAAACATCACACCCTTTTTACTTGCTAAAGCCAAAATGCATTAAAATGGGTATGTCACGTGGATCCACATATTCTCCAGCAAGCAGTACTAACCTATCTGGCATTTTTCAATTCCCTTTTACATCCCATTACAGCAGGCCAAAGTGAAAAGTAGCTAAGGCTATAGAAGGAATCTTTTAATAAATGTCATTAATCTAACAAATTCTTCCCTGAATGTAACAGGTCAGCAGTAGAAGAAGAAATTTGGAGTTTTTAAATCGGCCATGAGTCACTGAGTCTTATTTTTAAAACTGTGATTTTAAATTCAGTACATTCTAATATCTGTAATAAAACACAAACCATTTGTTATAGTAGCACCTACTGTTTCTCCTTCGAGCACAAAAGTATTTATCAATTTATATCCTGTGGAAAACAGAAAAGTAATTTCGAATTCCCATAAAACTAGCTTCAAGGCCAATCTCTCAACTTCCAGACATTGTTGCCTTTGCTCCAGAGAACTGGGACCTTACTTTCTTCATCTGTAAGATGGGTATACGAGTATATACCTGATACTGTTGTGGTCAGGATTACACATTGCATTTAGAAAGCACTTAGTGAGCTACAACCATTGTTATTTTTGCCATTGTGCATTCAGAAATTAGGTTTTTTTTTTAAAGGACAACAAATAGACTAAAAAGATCACAAGTTGAACCTTCTAGCAAGTGGTGCTTTCTAAACAAATTTAGACATGTTTGGCCACAATGAAGGAGCAAATGGAAGGAAGGCACTCACTCACTCTCTCATCTGGTTCAAACACTTTTGTTTATGCATTGCTGTTGATTTTTCACAAGTATCTTCCTCACAACTTGCATTAGAAAATCAACTGCTTTGAGATACAACACACACACACACACACACACACAAACCCAGCAACTAGGGGCTGCTCAACCTAAAAGACATGCAAACTCTTCACAATGTGATTCCAAGAAACATTTCTATGAAAATTGTACAAAAGCAAGTCTACAATATATCTACTATAATGTAGGGCTACAAAGCAAAAGACTAAAAAATACAAGTCACAACAGGTCATAGAGTCAGTGTCCACGAAATTTTAGTGAAAAGATTAGGCAAATATTTCTTTAACATGCTGTAAGCACATATTTGTTTTTTTAGTCCGAAAATGCTGTGACAATAGGACATTTCCTAACCCAATAAAAGTAGATGGTGTATACACACATAAGGAAAGTAATACATACATCCTTTTCTTTATGGGTTCTTGACTTAAATAATAATAATCCAAAATGTTTACAAAACACAGTATTTTCCCATAAGGTAGATGATATTATGTTCTGCTTTGCTTTGCCATAAGAAATGAATTTCTGAATGGTGGGACACTGCCTTGTTAAACCCCCAAACTCAAAGTCTTGCAAGTATATTAAGGCGTATACATGAATTATTCATAAAGAAAAACCAAAAAAATTACCACAAAATATACCTTAGGATGCAGAAGCACACTCCTACAGTGTTCAAGGTGATGTTAGACCCTCGGAGTGGAGACATAAGCCCCAATTCTGGAGAAAAAGAAAATGTTCCACTCCATAAAGACTTCTGAAGAAAGGGTGGTGGCATATGGTGGTGCAGCTAAAGGTACAAAATCATTCTGTAGCTTCCATGTAATTCTGGATGCCTTACACAAAGGGGCCATACAGTGTTTGGGACTACATTACTTCAAGGATGACCCTCTGCATCTATTTCCTGTACGATCCTCTTCTATCTCTCATCCTGCCTGTACATAGAAGGCAGTCAAGAAGGATCTGGTAGGCTGCTATGTGGAGTAATAACTACAGAGTTACACTCACTCACAGGAGAATTAAGTCAAAAGGGAGAAGAGACTATTAATATGAAATCAGTATGGATTCTATTCCATAGCATTATCATCTCTGATCTCTTTCTCTTCTGTTTCATTTTTGCTGCTCAGCATCCATCCCTCATCCTCTCAGCAGCTTCAATTCTTCAGTTTCTTCACTGCAGACCAAGAAACAGTAAACCTAGATGCACACCCACAATTTAAAAAGGTAGAGACCATAGGTACTACATACTTTAAGTAATGTAGTCCCAAGTATGAGGTCCTTAAGAACAACAACAACAAAAAAAAAGATTGCAAAGCAGGAGACTATTGTACCTGCAACTGCAGATGGATGACTCTGTGACCAGACTCTCCTAGTTGGCTCTTCCTACCCTTCTGGAATGTCTTCTTCCTTGGTCATATCCAGTGTTGATTCTTCATTCATCCCAACTCAATAAGCTCCTGATGACCTTCCAAGAAACTTCCTTTGACTAAATTGCTCACACTTGGTTTCTGTTGTTTGCAAATAAATGAATAAAAAGCCAAGATAATCCCTTGCAAAGAAAAAATTAGTGATATATTTACAGGATCAGGCACTGGGCACTGCTGATAAGAAGTGCCTAAAGAATAGTGGCTAAATAAAATGTAGGCTTACTCACATTCAGATTAGTGAAACTCACAGGTATGGAGGATTGGGAATAGTGAGGTGCCCCACAGTATCAGGACTTCTGTGGCACCTTTAAACAGATTTTATAAAAGGTTCCCTGCAGGTAAAAGCAGGATTTAGTAAGTGCATGATCCTCTCGTGGAAAGTAAAAAGGCCAATCTTTTTCTAGATACACTACTTGGGGAGTAGAGGTTAGACTGAATTTAAAAACCTCCATGATCCACTCAGTCAAAGGTCTTCCAAAACAAGTTAATTGGCACAACTATGTGTACAGCCCTGCTGTCTTAAGACCTTATGGTCCTACTTAAAATCCAGCCATCATGTCCATACTCAGCCAACATGAAAGGAAAGATTAAGAACATGCCTCTCAATGGAGATTCTTTGGAAAGTACACACCATTTCCACATATGAACAATCATCTGTAACTTAAATTATACCTAATTATAAAGGAAGCTGAACACTAGTCTTTATTCCAAACAGCTCTGTTTCTGTCTAGAAAAACAGAGGATCAATTATTGAGAAAGAAAAGACAGCCAGTGATCTCTAGTCTACTATCCAAGGTTCAGTTAATAGACTAGTATATGATCAAAGGCTGTGACCTCTCCTTGAGGCTTCCAGACAGTGACACAATTGACACCACACAAAATGTGTTAATAGTCAGGGAGCTTATTTTTTTAAAAAAAACCAGAAAGAACTTACTAGGAAGGATATTAAAGATCATTCAGCTTAAATCTCTCATTTGAATATTAATGTATCATAGCATATACCACTTTGCACAGATATGTAAGGCAATATTTTTAAAATATGGCATTATCATTCATTTGTAACCTACCAATCCTTTCTTAATTATTACAACAAATGCTTTAATGTCTTTTTAACATTTAAATCACCTGTGCAATTAGCACAATGTCTAAAAACAAAGGGAAATGGGCACATAACTTTTACAAGCCATTTAATAAGAGTGTGGATGCTTCACTGCCACATAATAGATAAGGTGACCACAAACTGAAAGTCAGAACACACAGGGATGATGGGAACCACTGAATGCTGCATCAGCATGTAAAACTTGGGACTATGGGCAAGGGTTATTGATCTATCTCATTCTCCACTGCAACTCCTTGCCTAACAAGAAACCTAATACACAAAGGGACTTCTAAGTTTTTTGCTTCAAAAAATCTGTCAAAAATGATGGAAAGGTAAAGCTCCCAACACTTAAAACCCCAAACATGCATTCTAGGGATTTGGGAGACATGTAAAATCAAAACAAACAACAGCAAAACATGACTGGTGAAGGGGAGGGAAGACTTGGGGTGCCATAGAGTAACTCCTGAAGTTCATAAAATAGTGTTAGTATACTGCCTATGTAGCTCCCAAGAACATCAAGAACATCTCTTATCTAATTTCCCAAAGAGTACTTTCTAAATAAATTGTATACAGACAATGGATTGTAATGACATATGCTGAAGTTGCCTTATATGAACTCCCTTGCGTGTTTTGCTACATATATAAGTATGCATAAGCAAACCAAGGTGTTGCTTTGGGTAAGCAAGGAGAAAATGTCGGTATTTAGGGACACAGCAATTCTCTCATGTTTTTCTCTTAAAAAAAAAAAAAAAAACTCAAGCAGGTGTAACAAAACATTAACATCTATTAAATGTGCCCTCCTTGGTGATGCAAAGATTCAAGTCTCAGTGCTATCAAGCAAGCTATTGCCAGCCACTGCAACATGAGTTCGATCCCCAGACAAGGACTGAACCAGCATATGCAGCAGACCTCTCCTGTCTCATCTACTGCTCTCCTCAGCAGTGTGTTTCAGTACATCTGCCTGTTCAGCTCCCCACTATGTCTGTGGTGGATCTTCTCATCCACCTCAGCAAAGCGCCTCTGGCCTAAACCCCAGATTTTGTATGCATAAATAAATAAATCTTTTTTTAAAAGTTGAGTGTCTATTCAAATAGGGAAAGAAGAAGTCAAACTATCCTTATTTGCAGATGATATGTTAATTTATATGGAAAACCCTAAAAGCTCCACAGAGGAA
The DNA here is from genome assembly GCF_000260355.1 of Condylura cristata. Lineage (NCBI taxonomy): Eukaryota > Metazoa > Chordata > Mammalia > Eulipotyphla > Talpidae > Condylura > Condylura cristata. Next base: position 52,614,066 of record NW_004567105.1, read on the forward strand.
ATAAT
>NW_004567105.1:52615775-52756896 GCF_000260355.1 Condylura cristata
GGGAAATGCACGGGACTATGGTGGTGGCACAGGGGTGATTTGGTGATGGGAAACCCGTGGGGATTACAATTGAGATGAAAAAAAAAATGCGAAAAATGATGTAAAAATAAACTTTTTAATAAAAAAAAAGGTTGAGTGTCTAGAATATTTTCTCTATGTAAAATTTTTCCATAAGATTTATTTTTTTCAAAATTTTTTTAAAGATTTACTTATGCATACAGTACTGGGGTACAGGCCAGAGGTGCAGGGGCTGTGAGAGGATTCACCAGAGACAGAGTGGGAAGGAAAACAGGCAGATCAACCAAGTACACTGCTGAGGGGAGCAGAGGACAGGTCAGGAGAGGTCTGCCCCACATGTGGATCACCTCCGGGGCGGGGATGGAACTCATGCTGAAGTGGTTTTAGATTCTCAGTGCTGTGCTTCAACTGCTGTGCCACCAGGGAGGGCCCCATAACTCAAAATTTTTTAAATAATGATGATAGTTAACTAGATGCAAAAGCTTTTTCTAAGAAAATAACAGTATTTTACCTAATGGTGTTTTGCATCCAAGTTAAACTTTACAGCATTTAAAGAGATAGACAGGAATCACATGTGGTAGGCATGGGAGAGCAGGAAGGGCGTATTGGGGAAATTGTACCATGAGCGAGGGTCTGAATGGTCCTGACTGGGCAAATGACTTGGAAGGAATGTTCCTTCTTGTATCTCATAGGTCTCCATTTATCTATTTCTAATTGAAATACTATTATCTGACTTTATATGATTATTCTAAGAGGTTAGCACAGAACTTGGCATATAGTAAATATTCAACAACTGATATCAATATTATTATTAAACAAAGGAGCCATTTAAATATATATGGTAAGTCATCACAACATCCACAACAGGATTTTGGAAACTGCCAGTTTAAGTGAAACATGATATAATAAAAGCAGATCCTCAAATAACATCCTTTATGGTTGGCTAGGACTGAATTTTCTTCTCAAAGTTGAAATGAATGAACCAATGTTATTTCAAGAACTGGTCTAATTAACCAGATGGATAATGAAAATATTCAAGCAGAAAAAGCTGAAGTTCTTAATAACCAGTTATCTCTATTTCATATAGCTGTTGTTATCATATCTTCAATTTCTTTGCTGTCAACACAAAGGCAGGTCCTCTATTTTATTTAATTTATGCATATAAGAAAGCTTGTAGGACAGAAGTGTGGGGAGTGGAATGGGTAGTAAGAAGTATCAGTAAGAGGATTCACCAGAGACAGAGTAGGGAGCAGAAAAAACAGATCCACTGGAATACACTGCTGAGGGGAGCAGCATGAGAGACAGGTCTGCTGCACCACTTGGATCAGCTCCCTGTCCCAGGGATCACACTGGTGCTGCACTGACTGACTATAGCTTGAATGCACTGAGACTTAACGCCCTGAGCCAACAGAGAGGTCCTACAGGAGGTGCTCTTAGTGCACAATTTTGTCTTTTTACAAACCTATGGCTCAAGCTTGGAGATACTGCTACTGCCAATAACGGGAGTGAGACCCTTGTACTTCCTTGGCCAACCTCTGTAACTCCTATCTCAATCTCCTCACTCGATGTCTCTCTCCTAGGACAGCCCTAGAAATAGCAACAGCAGCACCACCCAATGGGAAATTGTTGGAAATTCCACTTACCTGTCCCACTCCAGACTGTGGGGCCAAGGTCCAGTATCTATGTTGGGATAAGTCCTCCATAAGATGCTGGCCCACGCTAACTCACCTAGCTGAGTTTTCCATTTAAGGGAAAAGATCTCTTTTTAGTCTTAGGTCATTAATGAGTAATAATAAGATACAATGCAAATATTTTCCATAAAAGACTAAATAGTAGACAACTTAGGTTTTGAGGGTCAAGAGAGAATGTCAAGTTTTAATAGGTATTTATCTAACCATGACAATACAACCATTTAAAAATGAAAAACCATCTCTACCTGATGGGTTACATGCAAAAGCAGGTAACTGTTCACATTGGCTGAACCCATGATCAAAAGTCTGGGTCAGAGGATCTCACACCACATGTATTCTTCACATAACCTGGTACTAGCTGTATCCCCAACATGCAAGGCTCTTTCCTTATACCTCAGGGGGCTTATTTGCAAAATGAAGTAACAATAACTCTGAGCCCAGGGGATTTTTGGGAACCCCAGTCCTACACACCCAGGTCTTAAGTGGTCTTATGACTAGGATTTATTTCCTTCTGAAAGACTTAAATCCAAATCTACCACATCTCATGGAAATGTCTAAAATTGTCCCTTTTCATTTGTGTACTTAGAGCAAGTACCCTCAGAAGCAGAAGGGAGTAGTCACATGAAAAATAACCTTCTCAAAACATGTTAGAATCTGAATATTGTTGTCTATTCAGAATCAAATTTTTATTTGCTTTAATTTAATCAAATTAAAACCAGGCTCTTAGGAAAGTTCTTACACGTCAAAGATTCTGTGAACTAATAATCTATCTGTTGGGATGTCAGAGGCACCCTCTGCCTTGACACTTGTAGCTGCTCATCAACATAGTTCTGTGTACTCTTCCCACCCCAGTTTTGGTCCTATTCTCTTCTCCACTCCATAAAATGTTTCTAGTTTATAGTTGCTCATTGTTTTTTATTTTTACTTTATTACAATTGCTTGTTTATTTTCTCCTGATCCCTTACACTCCTGCTATGAGTGAAACCATGTGGTATTTTTCTTTTACTTTCTGGCTTATTTCACTAAGCTCCATCCATGTAGCTGCAAGAGGCATGAGTTTATCTTTTTGGTTGCTGAGTAATATTCCATTGTGTATATGTACCACACCTTTTTAATCCAGTCATCTGGCTTTGGGCATTTGGGTTGATTCCATGTCTACCCTATTGCAGATGCCCTTTTGTGACTCACTACCTTTTTAATGGACTTAGATCAACAATTGGCTATACTACGCAGATTGGAGGACATTCTTTGATAAGAGCAACACAATGTGACAGAAGTAAGGAAACAAAAGATACTTTAAAAATTCAAAAAATTCAAAAAAAAAAAAAAAACAAAAAACAACCCTTTAGAATTAAAAAAAAATTACCCCTTCAGGCCAACTAGTGTTCTCAGTATTTAATAACTAAAACTTACATGTGCACTCAGATGAATAGAAAAAATTTTCACTGTATTATTTGTAAGAACATACAACTATTAAAAGCATTGTGCTCCATAAATTCTGAAATATTTATACTTTGTAGTACTGTGTCAGAATTAGCAGGGGAAAAAGGCATTATTTATAATGTCCTATACCAATCTTGAAGACAATTTAAGTAGGAAAAAAATAAGTTGTCTACTAATATCAATGTATCATTTATGTAATATGAAAATTAAGTGATTTCCATATGTAAAAGTCCAGTTAATATACAAAATTCACAACATTTACTTTTCAGACAAGTCTGGAACTAGCAAAAGTTAGTCAAATATGCTTCTGCACTACCAGAATGTCTGAAGTGCAATGTATTCACATATTGCTTTTTTAAGCTAAAAAGAAGCCAAATGAAAATATTAGTTACACTGTGGCAGTGTAAGGTGAAGGAGGATAAAAAAGAATTGAGTTAATATAGTTTCTATACTCAATCTCCAAAGCAAGAAACTAGGATTTTCCTTAGCTAATAGCCTTATAGATACACAACACTCTATGCTGCCCAATTATTAGTAAAACAAACAGATCAGAGTCCTGATTTAGGTGAACACAAAACTCATATTAACCATTCATTCAATGGGAATAATTTTTAGCTGTATTCTGTATCTTTTACCATGTTTGGGATTTTTTAACTTTTTTTTTTTAAATGACAGGCAGCTTCCCAAAACTCTTTGTAAACCTTAGTGCGGAAGTTTTAAGATTCTGGACTGTCAACCTGGCCTGCATTGGTGGGGATCACATTCCACACTTTCAGTGTGGGGACAAACAGGAAGAACTGGCTCCTTTATAATCTAACTGACCCTTAGGGAATATTCAAATACCAGGAAACAAAAAGGACAATGGCAAGTGCAACAGCTGAGAAGTGGGGATATGTTTGTATATTGCTACCTCCTTGCAGTGTTTTAGGGAAAAGTGAAAAGAATTAAGAAAAGAGAGCAGGAAAATGAGAGATGAAAGCCCTGATGAAGGCACCTCAAATATAAGGGGCATCATGTAGCCTCTGCGCAATCACCAGCCCTCACAAAGAGGTAGCAACGTTGAGACAGGACCCTTCATTCATGCCATCAGCACTCAATGTGCATTGCGTCCCTGTCCTGCACAGTAGAACAAATGCAGTGGCAGTGATAACATCTTTACCTGGCCCCAGAAAATGAAGAAAACTAACTTCCAAGAACACCACAGTCATTTAACATAAACCACCACTCTTCGTCATCCTGTCCTATGGCTATCTTCCTCCTTTTTTTTTGGGGGGGGGGAGGTGACAAAATATCTTTTCTATTAGGCAATGATACTGAAAGTAAAGAGTATTCTCTTTTTTTTTTAAAATCACCCTTACTGAACAAACATAAAATTTGGCTACTTTTCTCTAGCCCTCCAATTGTACTGTAAGCCAGATTAAACCTCAACCCATAAACTGATAAAATAATATCCTTGGGCAAAGAAATGGAGAATAAAGAATCACAATCTACCGCTTTCCCAGCCTCCATTCCAACCAGCCACATCCACCCCCCATCACTGCTCTTTCACTTCTTAGTTTCCGAGTGTTTTCAGCCATGTTGCTCCCACCTATTCTTCACACTCACCACAGGTATCACAGGCATCCTCATAGCTCAACATGAAGTCTCAGCTGCTCCAAGCACCACTTCTTGGTTTATGCCTCTGGAGTGTGTGGTCATTAACTGGTGACTAGATAATAACTGGAGCTATTATGCCTTAGTCATCCAAAGTCCTGTCTCTATGTGTCTTTTATCACAGTGGCTAAGCTCACCCACTGCCTGGCACCTGTGCCCACACCCCCAGCAGGCTGAAGCCCTGAGCAGTGCTGTCTGGCTTTAACATGATTTAACAGGTCTGCTCTGAACAAGGACTATGAAACAGCCAGTTTGCAGGACTCCAGGCGGGCTGGGGTGCAAATGGGCAGGTAAGTAGAAAGGCTCACCTCACAGCAGCCAGGCACAAGGGGCCGGAGAAGCTACCTTTCTTCAAGAAGGTGAAGGATATTAATTCCACTTGAATGAAAGCAGTTTGTCTCAGACTGGGCATCAATAATTCAACAAGCAGGGAACAGACTTTTGTTAGCTGGCCTTTGTTAGCTTTTTTGCTTTTGTTTCCATCAGTGGGATGCCAGGTACAGCAATATGGCTTATTAAAAGAAGTTTTTCTTTAAGACAACAGACACCAGCAGTTTTTACAAGACTGGGGTTGGGGAGCAGATTTTGGGCTGCTCCAGGTGACATTTGTCAGTGCTTTGAAACATTTTTAATTGCTATGACTGGAGAAATTGAAAAGGTAGAGGCCAGTGTTGCTGCTAAACATCCTTCAATACACAAAACAGTTATCCCAAAGCAATGTTCTAGTCCAATAGTGGCAAGGCTGAGTGACCCTGCCAAAAATCTTCCATGAGGTACAACTATTATGCCATCTTTGCAGATAACCAAATTAAGGCTCAGAAACAGTGAAACCACTGGCCCGTGTAAATGTGAGATTCCAACCTAGCTTCCCTCTGATTCCTTCCAGACCTGTGCTTACCATTCCACTATCTGGCCTTCCAGACAACCAATTTGTCTCTCCCCTCTGCAGTTCTTCCACCAGTCAGGTCCTGAGGTCTCCCTGTAAATCTCAAGAGGGAAGAACTGGGGTCTGGCTTGCTCAGTTCTCCATCCTCAGAGTAGCAGAATACAGAGATGTTACTGAGCTTGTGACCAACGAAGACTCCAGCTCATTTTTGCTATAAGATGACCTTGGTATATATCACTTTCAATTTAGCAAGGACAATATATACAGTAGTGAGATACTAAGCCTAATGTAACTCAACATTTCACCTCCAAAAAAAAAAATTCCCTCTCTAAATTGCAGAGACAAACTTTCATCTAATATTAGAATTGGAAATGTGCTATATAATCAAGAAATCCTGAGTGAACATGTATGAACAAGCCCATATGAAATTTTATACATATTTATTATTTTTCAAAGAGAGTTATCCTTCTGAAAGGATCAGAAAAATCAAGAAAAGGCTAAGGTGCTTTGATTCTAGCTTATACCTCCCAATTTATAAATGAGCAAATTAAGCAATGAGAATGTGGCTTTCCCAAGGCCACACAACCAATTAATACAAGAGGAGCACAGGGAAAATGTCAACTTGAGCAACCTGTGGAATGTCCTCAAAACACTATCTCTGTTTTCTGAATTTGGATCATTCAACTATTTGACCAAGACTTAACATTAAAATAAAGTCAAAGTAGAAACTGTCATGTCAGCCTTGTGAAGTCCCAATCTTGTGTAATCTGAAGTTATTATAATTAAAGCATCTGTACAACCGTCTAAGGACAAACTATACTTATAAAATGTATACTTCCAGTGCCGGGAAGTAAAACAGATAAAATTGATCTATTTTACACAAAACCATCAGTCTGAAAATGAAGGTCAGTTTAAAAAACTGACCTAATACAGTGGGCAAACACAAACTGCTTAAAAAAAAAAAAAACCATATGATTCTGTGACTTATGTTAAGAAATATAAGTTGGGTCTTTGCCCCAGTTCCTGGCACTGAGTTCCTAAACCCCTGGAGTTCCCTAAGAGCTATAAAGATGAAAGCGGTATCATTTTCATCATAAACTCCTGGAGTTTCCTAAGAGCTATAAAAATGAAAGCAGCATCATTTTCATCAAGTCCCTTTCAACAATACCTGTGTTTCCATTAATGAAGTGACTTTTAGAAAGCACCTAACTAGACAATAGAGGCTGCTTGCTAACCACTTGATTCCAGGGTTAAAATTTTCTGTTTCAATCCATCCCTTCCCCACCAAAACTTCCAGGGAGAGGAGAGGGTCTAGAGGTTAAATTAATCCCCAATAGCCCAAGATTTCATCCGTTGCATCTACATAATGAAGCTTCAGTAGAAATCCCAGAGAATGGAGTTTGTATAGTGTGTGGTGTTAGTGATCAAGAAAACAACATATGCCGGGATGGTGCATCCCAAATCACAAAGAGAAGTGCCGGTGACCAGGATCCTACAGAAGTAGCCCATCTTCATCTGGCTGCACATCTGTATCATTTCACATATTCTTTCCTATAAGATGGTAATATGCTAATTAAACTGATTTCCTACGTTATGTGAGCCACTCTAGCAAGTATTCTCATCTGAGGAAGTGGTTGTGTGAGCTCAACCTCTCCTTTAGAGGCAGTTTGGAAAGCAGCTCTGGGTAACCTGGGAACCCATGATGAAGCTGACATCTGACAGGGCTTAAGAAGGAAGGTGGTCTTGTAGGACCAAGCTCTTAAACTATGAAAACTCACGTCACCGCCAGGTAGATTGAGATAAACTAGGGCACCCCGTTAGAATGGGAGAATTACTTATAATGGGAAAAGCCACATATTTGGTGTTAGAAGTATCATGCGAGTGTGGTTGCAGCAGAGAGCAGAGAATTTTTTTTTTCTTTTCACACCACTTGAACTTGCACAAAAGTCCACCACTTCATCATCCATAGAAAGCAGCAAAGAGTAGTGGTCAAGTATCAAGGATTGAATATGAAGAACCAAGGTTCAAATCCATGCCCTTCATCCACATAATTCCTCAGAGTAGGGATCTGAAGGAAGTATGTGCGAATGTGCACCACATACAGTTTTATATATGAGTTCCGTGAGCCACTCTAGCAAATGCTCTCATCTGAGGAAGAAGCTGGACAAAGACCCTGGTATATAAGAAACCCTCACAATCACCAACAAAGTGAAGATCACCTAGGAGGACAAGTCTCCCGGTTTTATAGAGACACGAGTAGTGGGAGATTTAGTGGTTGCTGATGTGGTTCCAGCATCACCATCAGTTTATTCTGAAAAGCTTAAAAGTGGAAAGATCCCAAAGGTCTACCAATAGGAAGAAGAACTGTGTTGTATTCACATAACCAGTGAAAAATTAAAGAACGAGTATCTCACAATATGAGTGACTCTCGATGTTGTGCTGAGCAAGAGTACATACTGTAATGTCTCACTTATCTGACGTTCTAGAACAGGCAAAATTATGATGACTGAAACTGAAGTAAAGGTTACCTTGTTGGGAGTGAATAGGAAAACTGCTGTTGGTTGAGATGCTGGAATACTCCCTACCTTGATCTGGAAGGGGGTCACATAAGTAAAAATGGCAATACACCTATATAAAAGTATCCAACCACATATTTAAGATGTGTGTGTGTGTATGTGGAATATATACATACACACACACATATATATACATATATATGTAATTATTTAACAATAACAATGTCATTATCTTATTTTTATTTATATGCAGTATATAATATACTGTTTTTATTTATAATGTATGTATTATGTACTTGTATAATAAAAGTATAGTTAATATTAACATGTATATTTAAACATAAAATCTCAGTGTGATGTTTCAAAACTCTTAGGCTGCTATGATTTCTAACATCACTGTGAAGATAACAATTTGAGATAATTTCTGCATATTTCTCTTCATTAATATATTGTAGAGGTAGATCTTGTCACTGCGCGTGGCCTTTGGCTTTCCTCCTCGCCTCTGGACCACAAAGTAGCATAAATATGTTAACATTGCAATAGAAGACAACTGGAGAGGCAACATATATTGTAAAATGCACCTGGGCCTCCTCCAAGTCAGACCTATCAGACACTTGAAAATTAAACAGCACTTGTCCTGCATCCTGCTTCCTGCACAGGAGGTGTTACTGAAGAATTGTAGACTACCTTGTTAGCAGTGGGTGCAAATGTGAGAAGTATCACACTGCTGTTGTACATGTACTGACAAGACCAGAGGAAACACAATCCCCAAAGAATGAGAGAGCCCAGCATGCAGTCTGATTAATCACCAGAGGAAAGAGCCCAGATGGTGTGATGGTGGAATGCTCAGTGAACACACAGGAAGAAATATGTATCCAGCAGTATACAGAACAAAGGAGCAAGCAAGGGGCCTGCTGGGTGATGGTGGAGGTGCGACATGAGGGGGTGGGGGAGGGGTGCGGCTAGCAGGCTAGCAACCACTGAATCTCCCACTGCTTGTATCTCTAGAAAACCAGGAGACTTGCCCTTCTCGATTATTTTCAGTTTGTGGCTAATTATGAGGGTTCCTTATAGCAGGATCTTTTGACCAGGATAGAGGCAGAGCTTACAGCTGTAGCTTTAATGACTGGGATGCACATTTGTTTCATCAGAGTTGTTAGGAGGTTTGACATCTATTTCCTGTGGAGTACACAAACATGCAATTTAAGATTCACTGAGGTAAAGGGGAATCCGAGTAACATGTAATAAATGGGGAAGGGGGATATTACATAATCAAAGTGACACAGCTGGGGTGAGTAAGAAAAAAATCTATCTGTCCACATTTAGATGAGAAACCCCAGGTTGAGAATGTTCTGGAGTATGTTAAGAATGTTTATTTTCCAAAAGTCCTACAGTTCAGCCTCCAAAGGCAGTTAGGTTAACTCCACCACCTCCAAATACAGTCATGTCCTCACTGAAGTATCTCTGCTAGAAGAGGTAAGTTAAACAGAACTATGTTATCATGGGTAATAAACGTAAGCAACCAGGGAATTCATTGAACCCAATTTAGTTATAAATTTCTCTTAAAGTTAAGCTAAATATAAAGGAAGAGCAATTAGATACAAGCTTTTAGCACTGCTCTGAATTATTTTAATATTAATTTCAACCCAGTGAGAGTTACAAGAAATCTCACTGGTGAACATTCTCAGCTTTTTGTAGTTTTATGCCCCCATCTATTTACTCACAGGTATCTATAAACAAAATGGACAGATCTGGATAAAGTAAATTCGCCTTTTTTTTTTAGGAAAACCTTACATATATGAGCTTCTAGTAGGAAATCACAGACAGTATGGCTTTAACAATAATACATCAATCAACCTATGATAGAAAAGTCAAGTGCCACCACTATATGGAAATGTCTTGGGGAGGAAGTCGGGTTACAAAGTGGAATAAGGATTTACTGAGTATGGAAACCCCCAAGGTTTTCAGATCACTTGTTCATTCAAGAATGGATTCCAAAAAGACCACTGTGAAACATTCTCCCCCAAAAAGTTAAGAGTCCTAGAGTCTTTAAGGTTCAAGAGACTTCAACAGTGGGGTATGAAACATTTATTCTTGAAAATCCTGAAGTAATTTCAAAAACAGACACACTAAGGTAGGTCTTCTTTTGTATTTAACCTTATTTTCTTGGAACTTTTCAAGTGTTTTCACTTTATGCAAATCATTCTTTTAGGCTTCTTTGTCAAGGAAGGCATTTTCCAGTTTGAAGCTGCCTTCCTTAGTTCCCCTTTGTGCCACTGAATTCTGACTATCTCCTGGCTTTTGTTTCTCTACAGTAGTAAAACACCATTGTGATGCAGTAGCAGGCAATTTAAACTAAGGTGACAATCATTTCAGAAAATAAAGCAAACTTGCTTTCATAAACTCCTGCCATTAGATTAAATATGCCTTCTGCAGCAGAGGAAAAGAAAACACTAAGGCCTTCACTTCAGCTCAGCATAAGATGACAAAGGAACTTGGAAATGGTAGGTAAAAACAGCTGGCATTTATGAGACAATATCTAGCTTAATTTCCCATAATAATGTCTAGAGAACAGAGATTCTCAAAGTTTGGTCCAGAGATCCCTGGGGGTCTCCAAACGACTTTCTGAATGAGTTTCCCAGAGAGCACAGAGTTGGAACATCACAACAACTTGAATGGGAAAGGCGTTACAAAATTTCATCTGCTTTCTGCTGAAACATATATTTAAGAGATTTGCAGAAATGTAAAAGAACTATCACTCTTCCCATGAAAAATTCTTGTTTAGGAAAAGTTTCCTGATTACATAAACCGTTTACTACTGTTATTTTTCATGAAATAGTTTTTGAATCCTTCAATTTTTGTTACATTAAATATCAGTAAATATATAACTCCCATGAGCAAAAGCCCTTAGATCTCCATAAATTTTAAGGGTGTTAAAAAAAAACCCTGAGGGTAAAAGACTTGAGAACTACAACTACAGAACAAATATCAGCTGACCCCAGGCTCTGAGCCACATTCAACCTGCCTGGTTTTGTAAATAAGGTTTTATTATCACAAAGTGTAACAGGGTGGTCCCCAGGAAGAGGGGAGGTTCCAGGTTCCCTGTCCCAACCAGGAGGAGGTTGGGGCTGAGCAGGGAGAAGAATCTGGAGAGAAAAGAGGATAGAAGCAGGATGGAGAGCCAGGGAGCCTGCACATGGAGCAGAGAGACATGTGAAGAAGCGGCTCTTGTTTCTTGGCCCTGGACTGGTCCAAACAGATGTGGGTGGAGAGACCCGTGGGGGAGGTTTGACTATGGCAGTGTTTATCTTGATTTTGATTTTGCTCTTTTCCTCCCAGACTTGTCTGGCCACTTCTGACGGACCCTTTTCTATGGGTCCCCATTAGAAGGTGCGTTAGACTGTGGCAGGCTTTCAGGCCTTGCTTTGGGCCAGTCCCTTTCGGGTGGACTTCTACCCATGAGGGGATGGATAACTTTGGGTATTTGATTTAGAAACCATATTCTTTGTCTTTTCTGCATTGTACACTCATTGCATTAAAGCTCCTTTCCATTAAAGGTCTTAACGTTTTCTCTTAATGTGGCAGATGGCAGAACCTATTTAGAGCAGGCAGGTTTGGGGGTTCAGGGGTGCCCCTCTCTCCCTAACCTGTAACAAAGGGAGTTTACATAAACTCCTATCACTAGAGTGGTATAAGCCAAATCTAGCATATTTTTATAAATTTCCACCAAAAACAAAACACCTAGAAAATTACTTTTGAGCTTTCCCACCATAATGTGAAACAAGTCAGACTGGCTGTAGAATTCATCTCTATTTATTTTTTAAATAGATATCTTGGACTTAAAAAAAGAAATCAAAATGCAAATGTTCAACACTTGAAATGCAAGGAGTGCCTCATAAGGGCTGCAAGGCCCTAGATTTCAGAGATGCAAAGGAACAGAGAGAATCCTTACTCAGAGGAACTTGCTCTTAAAGTAAGAAAATTGAGATGTAAAACACAAAATAAGTAGCACAGTTTAAATACAATCAAGTGCACCAGTTCAATAATTTTGAGACCATATAGAGAACCTTGGAAAATGCAGGATTTTTTGTTTTAAATTTTAAAAACTCAAATACTCCAAAACAAAAATCCAAACAGGCCAATATAGTGAAAGTATTGTCACCCATAAATTAGGTGGTGACACTTCTACAATCTTCCCAAGACTCTGTGTAAGTTTAAAGTATCAGTGAATTACTTGTTGGCTTGGAATGAAGTATAAATATAATAATACCTTCTTACTAATTCATTTTTCTTATCTCCAGCTTTAACTAACATGTTCTAAAAAAATGTTCAGATTAATTACTGAAAGCAATAATTCTATGGACTATAAGATTAATGTGATGGAACTATAATATATAAATAACAATATGGCTAAATATAACAAATTATAATAGTACGGTTAAAAAGTATAAGTACTTCCTTTAGTAAAAAGTACACTCACTTATTCACTTTTTTTTTTTCACTTGAAGTAACAATAGAACATACAGACTTCAGATATACATAACTTCTTTTATGGTGACTCAGCGGGTTAAAGCACAGCACAAAGAAGCTTAAGCCACTTCCGCATGAGTTCGATTCCTGCCTGCCCCGCAGGAGATCCACATGGCTCGGCAGACCTCTCCTGACCCGCCTGCTGCTCCCCTCAGCAGTGTACTTCGTCGATCTGCCTATGCTGTACCCTACCCTGTCTCTGGTGAATCCTCTCACCCTCCGCATCTCTGGCCTGTACCCCAGTTCTGTACGAATAAATAAATAAATCTTTAAAAAAAAAAGTATTAAATATCTAGTTGGCAGAAGGTGAGATCACAGGAAAACACAATAGTCTATGGTATCAGTAAAGGAAGAGAATAAGGAAAATGGAAAATTTTATCTACCTAGCAGTTCTTCTTCTATTCTTTATTTATGGTATTGAGACATAACTGACATAAAAAATTATAGGACAGTGAAAGTATACATCATGGTGATTTGATACACATATATAGTGTGAAAGGATTCTCCCCACCTGGCTAATTAACACATCCGTCACGTTGCACATTTTTTCTTCTTTGCTGAGTACATATTTACTCTTAGCAATTTTGATTATGCACTATAGCATTACCATCTATAGTCACCATAGTTTACATGAGATCCTCTCATTTTATTTACCTCATAATTGAAAGCCTATATCTTTTTACCATCCTTTTCCTAGCATAATCTTAATGATTTTAAATCTCACAAAACTCTTCATGAATTGCCTCTTTTAGGCTTTACTCCAGTTTAGTCTCTACTAAATCCCCACCCCCACCCCACCCTACCCCGCCACTCCATAAAGAATTAGCTGGCATTTTTATGTCTGAACACATGCTCTTCTCGCTACAAAAAATGCTGTCCCTCTCTGGGACGTGCCCATGGCTGATCTTCCAGTTCAAATGCTTCATTGCCTGCCTAATTCAAACAATACTCAATATTCAAAGTCTACCCTCCCTTGGGTCCCTTCCAACAGGAATCCAGAGCCAACTTTCACAAATTCAGCTCCACACCCAACACATATTTTTGTAACAGATTATACCTTTGCCCCTAGTATGTTATACCTTTCTTCTAAGTATGTTAGCATAGTATCTTAGACAAGGACCCAAGCTTCTTTTGGTGCTCATGAGTACCAAGTCCCGCAACACTCAGAAAATATCTGCTCAGTCACTGGATCCTGGCTGACAGACAAAACTGATAAGAACATTTATTCAATTATAACACATTACCTGGGCATTTAACCGTAAGAGTTCAGCTTGTATTAGCAAAAAAGAATACTGTGCCAAGTCTAAGGACATCGCATGGTTAATAAGTGGAAACATTTAAATTTTCTCTTATTTCCCATCACAAAACCTAATGGAAACATAAAAATCTTTTCTTCTAACATGTTTTGGAAAGGTATTAAATTCAGGATTTCTCGTATATGAATCATTTATACCTCTTGCTAAATAGTTGGCCCTTTAAATATGATGCCTACCTCTCCATAAAACTAAAACGTCTGAGTAATGAATGGGCAAATTGTGCTTTTAATGTTCTTCCATTGTTAATCTTTTTTTCATTTTTATTCCAAGCTATAGCAACCAATTAATAAAAATTCTTAATCTCACATCACTCCCAATTGCTATAAAAACAACTGCTGGGCCCTCCCTGGTGGCACAGCAGGTTAAAACACAGCACTAAGTTAGTTACTTCAGCATGAGTTCGCTCTGCATCAAAGGTAATCCACATGGCAGCAGACCTCTCCTGACCCTCCCGCTGCTCCCCTCAGCAGTGTACTTATCAGTGGGCCTGTTCTGCTCTCTGCTCTGTCTCTGAAGAATCCTCTCACCGCCTCTGCACCTCTGGCTTGTACCCCAGTTCTATATGCACAAATAAATAAATCTTTAAAAAACACAACAACTGTTAATAAAAGGCCTGAAAAGATATAGAATAAAAGTCATGTCACACTAAAAAGTTTTAAATGTGTGCTTACAGAGAAGTACCTAACTTCTGCCATGAAGTTTTTCCTTCTTAAGACTCCCACAGTAAAATACATAATACATAGTAATAGCAGGTTACAGCTACCAAAGGCCATGTGCTGTGCGCTGCTGCAGTTAGCTCATTTTTGCACACCATTTCATTTAAGACTCACACTGACTGTATGGAGTTAAGTCATTTTGTTGTTCACATTTTATAGCTGAAAACCCCCAGCTGAAAGCTTAACAGAAGAATGTATTACTGCTACATTGTGCAATGGAGACTTGAATACTGGTTTGTCTAATTCCATGGGGCATAGTCTTTATTACTACCTAAATCTCTACACCATGTGTCTTATAAATTGCCAATGGTTGCTTTACATGTTTTTTGTTATTTTCAATTTACATACTATACAAATCTCTTCATCAAACCATTAACTCACACCACATATATTGAAGGGCAGCTGAATCTTAAAGAGGAGATGTCATGCAGTAGCAGAAGAAAATGCACTATTTGTCCTGTATGATTCAGTTTAGCACCAGAGTGTACAAAAAGGAAAAGTAAATATAGTTTGGAATGCACACCCTTCATCCTACTTAAATACTCACAATAACCTGTATAGGATCTAACATCCCCTTTCCCTCCTTCCATCAATAACTCTTTATAAGACATGACTCAAACATCATTTTTCTTTAATTGACTCCACTGCCCTACCAGTCCTTTATGAAGTCCACATTTGTCCTTCACACTATCAAAGTTTTACTTTAATATTTAATGTCACATCTGTTCTTGGTGGGAGCCCAAGTATGACCTCAGGCAAAGGTCTATTTGCATTATTCTTGTTGGGGTATTTTCCAGAATTTTATGTTCACAAATATTCCTTATTATACAAAATTAGTACTACTCAAATGGTCTCCCTTGGTCCATTCCACCTAACACTGTTCCATACCCCCAAAAGAACATTGTTTAGTTCATCAATTTTTGGTCATTTTTCCCAGTGATGAAATGTAAAGACAAAGAAATACACAGAAATATAAAGTCTGGTCCTTACACTCTTTTAGACACAAATGAAAATATGTTGCATATTGTTCTACACAGCATCTGGTAATACACTGGACAATTTTCCATGTCAGTATTCACAGCTTCAGATTATTTGAAGCTATCTAATAGTCCACATTTTTGCTGTGCCATGTTTTATTTCACCTTTCCTCTATCAAAAAATAATATGATTTTATATTAACAGACATGTAAAGACATAGCAATTCGCTACAAATATCAATTCATTCTCTATGCAGTTTCATCTGAAAGATGTAAAGAAACAATAAATTGTCTTAAGAGGAAAACAGCACTAAGATCTAAAGCTGCCTGGTGTTGAGTGTATCATCTATTAATTTCCCTAAGAAAAGAAAAAACACTGACAAAAACCTGACACAAGCTCAAAACCAACACAGAGTTGTTATCCAGGGAGCTTTGCCTCTAGCCAAAGGCATAGAAGGGCATTTCAAAGATAACAGTAAGCAGCTACAAAATACCATTTGAGTTAATGCTTTTCTCTTATGATGTGGAATTGATAAATGGCACTATGCTGACCATAATTTATGATGGGGAAAAACATAGATTTATCCCTCCGTAGACTTCCTGGGTAAAAACAGTCAATGCTTAGGGTTCCAGGTTTTCTCTGGTTAAAAAATGTGTTTGCTCAACCTGTCTTATACTCTTGTATATTCTAGCCACTTTGCATGTATCAAATGTCTGAGGGGTTTCACAAGCACTGGGATAGTAAGCATTTGCCTCTGTCCTGGAGGGAGCTGTTAACAGGATGCCCTACTACACACTCTCAGAAAGGGATCTGAGTCCATCCTTTGGTAGGTCTCTGCCATCTCACACTGTCTTTTGGGGTTGAGTGGCTTTGAAGAAACAGGAGGCCCCCTACTCTTCCAAGAAATCACAGCATTATCTAGTGGTGCTATATGCATCCCAAGCCATCTGCTACACTCATTGAGAGCTTGTGAAGTTGTCACAAGTCAGGTCCACTGCCTGGTTGGAACTAATGCCAGAATAAAATCTGGCAAAGTTCTCCCTCAACACCTAATTCAAAGGAGGGCTTGGATGGTGCTCAGAGGAAGACAAACAATTGGAAGCAGAACAGTCACAAAGGAAGGACAATTCTACCACAAACTTGGTAGAATGTAGCCCCCCTCACACCTGTACATCCTTCCACTAGTGTGCTTTTCATTCTGAAGCACTTGAGAGGAATGCTGTTTCTAAAACTTAACAGGAAGAAGAATTTCTGAACATTAATACAGAGTCCCAAAACGATTTCCAGGATCAAGTAAATGGAAGCTGGTTTAGATAATTTTTCTGATCAACTAATTTCATGATGGCATCAGCACACTCTAAAGTGTTTTTTGTCATCATTATGATTATTACACTAGTTCATTCTCCTCCATTTTTTGAGAAAAATGACTTACCACAATACATAAGACTATAATTTCTGATGCTCTTTTCAACTGTACAACACAGAAATGCG
The DNA here is from genome assembly GCF_000260355.1 of Condylura cristata. Lineage (NCBI taxonomy): Eukaryota > Metazoa > Chordata > Mammalia > Eulipotyphla > Talpidae > Condylura > Condylura cristata. The sequence continues at coordinate 52,633,014 of NW_004567105.1, forward strand.
CCTGAGAGCAGGCCTGATGTAAAGCAATGGCTGCAATTCACATTTGCCTGTGCCACTTTAGCCTTGGTGCCTAAATTTCCAAGCACAACACAGGACTCCACATCCTGCCACAGAAATTAGTGCTTCCCTGTCAAGCACCATAAGGCCCTCACTGTGTCTTTGCTTAGTTCCAACTACCTTAAAAGAGGATGATATCTATTTATTGGAGATCATCTCCCAAGGCTCCATCAAAGGGTATTTCACATATGCCACACAGAATGCATTTTAAATCAGTCTATCTTTAATAATATGCATCTCTCTTGTTGACAATCCTTCTAGACTTTTCATAAGATCCAGGAAACAGATGGTGTGTGTGTGTGTACACATGTGTGAATATATGTAATTTGACTCTATTATAAGTGATGAAAACAGTACAGTTATAGGAATCATTCCACCAAGTAGGTAACGTCAATGACCAAGTAACTTCTGGTTGGCATTAGGAGACATTGTTACACAGGTTTCAAGCACGAACTGCAAAATATTATTCTTAGGCTAATGGTACACGTAATTTTCATTCCTAGCACATAAAATAGAGTGATAAGCTATTACAATAAAAGGAGTTCTCACATAGAAAGGAGGATATCTGATTTGTCCATTTTACGCTCCTTAACAAATTTCATCTCCAAACGTCATCCTCTACTCTCCTTGTAAATCGACAATTTACACAAGACATGTTAGGATATCTTCCCTGGTGCACTGGGAAGAGAAAAAGGATAATCCAAGAATTGGGCAGACACCTCAAGGTCAAGTCACCCCACTGATGATGCTTCTACTGACAAACTAAGATAACCCAGAAGGAAGATAGCCCAGAAGGAAGTTGGGATGTGGCCATGTTTATCAACTTACTAGGCAATGACCCAGAAACAGGAAAAGGGCCCAGGATTAAAAGTAACAGCTGACAAGGGCACTGGCAATTGAATTTTGCAAACACAGTGTTAAGTCCTTTGGATGGGAAACACAGTTGGGGGGGGGGGGGGGGAGATGGGACATTGGCTCCTCTACTTTACTCAGAGTTGCCAGCAGCCTGCTCAGTGAGGTGCCAGCAGCCAGCTCCAATCCACCAAAGAACTGAGGACCCAGAGAAATGACAGAAATTCTAAGACCCTTCCCACCATGCAGCTAATCACTGACACAGCTCAAGCACCGCTTCCACAGCTGGTGGCCACAGAGTCCCGGGAAAGGTGGGGGCAGCCTGGATGAGTTCATGCCTTATGGAGCACTGATTCCTCAAAGGGCCCCAGCTGGTTGACAAATGCCTGGCTAGGAAGTATGGGCCTGCCACTAGGAACCTGGCTCCTAGGTTCATAGTCAGCACATAGCCTTTTTTTTTTTTTTTTGGCTTGAGGTCAGAAAACTACTTTATAGGGCAACACCACTCCAAGTCCTGGTCCCCCTTTACTCCTCTGTGCACAATATAACTCTGGATGGAAACATGGGGAGGGGGGGGTTGGGAGGACAACGTCTCTTACCTGAGATAACATCCCCCACCTGGCAACAATCCCCCCTTCCCTAGCAACCACAGTAAACAGACCCAAAGCACAGAAAGCAAATCAGCAACAGGGAGGGAGGGTCAAACACTCTAAGAAGATGGGGCTCTATGGGCACATCTCCAAAACATGTAATGACTGAGGAGCTGCACTTAAACGACTTCCACAAAGAGAAGAAGTGGCTTGCAAAGCTGGGTTCCCAATTCCACTTACTAGAAACTCCTCTGAGCTTCCCACACTCCTATCAACATAATGGCGTGTGATTTAAAACTGTATTATTCTGTTAGCTCTTTAGCAGACACGGAAACAAAAAAAGTCATAATCCTACCATAAAGCTGTCATATTTTGAAGGCTATTTAACAAATTGATTTCTCGAAAAGGTGCAGGTATTGATGCACATACACCACCCCTACCTACATGTTTCTCTAAATGAATGCAAACTGACCTCCTAAAGAATTTGTCTAGTGTGTTAATAAAAGAGTTCTGTGGCCAACGAAGCTACAAAGTTCTACTTAAAAAATAATTTCCTATGGCACATGGGTGATTTGGTGATGGGAAACCCAAGGGGATTGCAACTGAGATGGAAAAAAGCACAAAAATATGTAAAAATAAACTATTATAAAATTTTTTAAAAAATAACTTCCTGGCCCTCCCTGGTGGCGCAGTGGGTTAAAGCACAGCACTCAGAAGCTAAAGCCACTTCCGCGTGAGTTCGATCCCCACCTACCCTGGAGGTGACCACATGGCGTGGCAGACCTCTCCTGACCCGCCCGCTGCTCCCCTCAGCAGTGTACTTTGATGCTCTGCCTGTTCTGCTCCCTGTTCTGTCTCTGGTGAAGCCTCTCACCACTCCTGAGCCTCTGGCCTGTACCCCAGTTCTGTATGCACAAATAAATAAATCTTAAAACAAAAATTTAAAAAATAATTTCCTGATTTCTAATACTTTTCTATAAATATGAAAGTTGACTGTTTCATTTTCTTTTCACTGCGATCACTTAGGCATCAACCAGTAACTTCCAAGAGTCCCAAAGCCATGTATAGACAACCAGACCAAGTCCCTTCATGTCCAGCCCTGGAGTCCACTTATAGACATTACAAACATATGTGGAACACAGATGCCCTGGCACAGCCCTGAAGAATCACTAATAGTTGTCACAGGAGCCAACACTGCTATCCCTTGAATAGACTAACACAGGTATACGCGCCCCTCCACCGCAAGTCTGGGCCTGTGGGTGTCCTGGCCAAGGGCTAAGTTCTTACTGAGGCATCAATGAAGACTCCCAACAGCAAATTTCAGATAAGCTTTTCAAGTGGAACTAGTCTCAACATTTTCTCAAGTTTTGGTGAAGACATCCTTCGTGTTTTTCTTTCAACATCCAATAAATACATATTCTGTTTCAGGTATTTCAAAGTGGGTGCTATCTTACGGGCAAGCTGCAAACAGTCTCATCCTTTTGCTAATGGCCAATACCTGATTTGTTTTTGTCTAGTTGGTTTTGGAGGCTTTTTTATTGGACTTGATTTTCCAAATTGGGGATACACGCATATACATACTATAGAAACCAGAGGTACAAAAGAATGGATCTTCCCTCACCTCCCAAGACAACTCCTATTACCACAATGCCAGCGACACTCCCGTCCCCAGAGTATCTGTCCTAATTAGATACTATTGTGCACCTCGCTTTTTTCTCCCTAATTAACAAAGTACCCAGGGAAATACAGATCTACAGATAAACATATGTATCCCTCCATATAGAGTTGCTTCACTGGCTGTAACAGAGGCAGATATGCCCTTATTTAGTATATCATAATTTATTAAAAGAGACCCTACTAATGAGCTGCCAGGTTGTTTCTACTCTTTTCCAAATGCAAATATTGCTGCAATCAATAACCTTGACACAAGACGTCTGGTACTTGTGTAAGTTCATCTGTGGCATAGTTACCTGGGGCAGAGCTATGAGATCAAAGGATAAGTTCAAGTATAACTGCAATGGACGTAGCCTAAATCATACTTTCATAGAAGCTCACCAATTTCAAGTCCCACTGCTAAGGTCAAAGTTTCTCCAATTTCCCACAGTCTCACCAAGTCTTTGCAGCAGAGGCCAATTCTAAAATCCCTGGAGAACAGGAGAGGTAGCAAGGGCTGGTGTGGGCAAATCCTCCTTCCATTTTGCCCCTGGCTCCAACTCAATCTGCCACGTGGTAGCAGAGCCTATAAGATTGTAGGCTTGATGGGTAGAAAGAGCTAACGTCCAAACTCTGCCTTTTTCAACTGAGTGACCCTGGAGAGTCTTAAAATCTTAAGTTCTCACAAACCCAATTTTCTTATATAAAGTGGACATGTATGTATGTCCTTCCTTCTATTGTATGAATTTAATCTAGTCTTTCCCCAAGCTGGAATGCAGAGATTAAATGAGATAACCACAACACATGCCCTCGCGAGTGTTTAGCAAATGTTCACAATGACTGCACCCCCATTCTCAATCCAGTAAGAGTTAAATAATCTTCCCAGGCCCAAAGGAGAGATCGTGGCACCAGAGACTAGGCACTACTCTGTGCCAAACAGCTGAAAAATGCCTACTTCTGCGCCTACTGGTGTTCTGGCAGGCACTTATATTGGCAAGAACCACACCCTGTACATATTTTTATTACTGATGACAAAATGCCATAAAGGAAATAATAAAGCACAGGAGCCCCAGTGTAGATATTGGGGCAGCAGAGGATAGCATGAGGGGTTACCACAATGACCTCCTTTTAAGAAAGAAATTGCTGCTCAGCTGCAGGGAATCATCAGGATCCAAGAGCTTTTGGGGACAAAGTGATGTTCTTCCCAAGCAGCCCTAGTCAGGCAAAGAGTTTCTACTCAAAGTCAAATTCAAGTCTTTCGCCAATGTTTCTCATATAATGGGCAATCCTTGGTCTGGAGTTTCCTGAAGTTGTCAGAAACATATCATTTTCTTAGGTTCTTCCTGTCCAATCCTCCCTTTCCCACTTTACCTGTCATAGGTTTCAGCTCCCAGAAAACCGGCACGTGTACATGAGTGTCTATTTCTGAGCTGATACAGAGCCCCACTGCACTCATCATGGGCACGCTTAATTTTAACCAAACTCTCTTCACCTGGATGGACCATCCTTTCTAACCCAGCTCACTAGCCCTCCATCCTCATCCTGTGCTCCTGTTTGCACAGGCCAGCTGTCCTAGCTTGCAAGTTTCTCCCTCTGTGATAATTCCACATTTTCAAGATAGTTAGCACAAGCAGTTTTACCTTTCTCACAGCCTCAATCATCACAACCACTATACTGGATAGCTGGACACCCTGTATGTAGGAGAGAGGAAGAGCAAACAAGGGGAAGAAATATGGAAGGTCCACCTCCAGGAGATAAGATTCAAGCTAAAGATTTTCTCCTGAGGTCCTGCTCAGTAGGTGATACTAAAGGGACGCATGCCCAGGATTTCAGGTAATGTGGACCATGGCCACCTTCACCATCCTCTAGTGTTTTGTTTTGTTTTGTTTTTTTTAATCTTCCGCCCCAAAACTCAGCTATTCAGGAAGCCTTCTCAATAAACTACAACCCTTAAAAATCTAAGTCTCTTGGAACCTCACAAGCAAGTTTCAATTTGCATTAACACACAAAACATAATCTAGTTTTGGCTCCGAAGTGAAACAGTAAGTGCTCTAGAATCAGAGACCACAATTTCCTCAACTCTGTACTGCCCACAGTGCCAGACGTGAGACTCCCCACAGCAGCAAACAGCTCTGCCAGACACCCCACAGCAGCAGCCCCACCAGGCTTGGGAGCTCCCTTCCCATATTCCAAGAACCGCTCTGGGCTCAGCCCACCCCCTTATCTCACTGCAACATGGCTAATACTGGCTATGGGGAGTCCCTACTAAAATGACAGCACATTTGAAGAGCTGTAAATGCCCCTGGCAAGATAGCAAAGGGAAAACTACATGTAACTCACCTTGAAAGAACTACCATCCAGCTCCCTAAGGGGCACACACATTCCTGTTCCCAGAATACAGCCTGGACAAGAGCTAGTGGCAATACACTAACTGGAAACAGGAGGAAAAAAAACCCTTCACCCCGCCCCCACCCTACACACGCACGCACGTGTGAAACATGAGAAGCTTTGATTGCCTCAAAGCCAGAAGGCAAAATTCTGTGTGAGCTACTCCTGAAAGTACAGAAAACATCTCTGGTCACTTGAGGAAAAAGCAGAAAATAGTGGCAAGTGTAGGCATGATTTTCTCGAAGCTGTTCTGTCTCCCATAAACCTCTGTCAATTGCCAAGACCCAGCTTATGTCCCACTCGCTGGTACTACCAAGCTGCTCTGTTTACACATGGATGAAGGAAGTTACACAGTTCTAAATGTTACCAATAAAATAACACATTCTAATCACAGCCCCAAGATAATAATCACATAATTCCTACTTTGTGCATATAGGCTATTATTAAATGTCTTAACTCAAATACCATGTTTTTAAAATGTAGCTTATTTGCTCTACTCCTAATGCCAAACTGTTGCCTCAAGTTTTTCAACTATGTTGTTCAAGAAAGCTTCCCAAATTCAAGTGTGGTATAAGTCTTACATTGAGAGAGAACTCCAACTTCAAGAGAACTAAATATAACAGAGGAGAAAAGAGAACACGATGTCCTCCAAAGAGCAAAACAATTCAAAGGGATTTCCAGTTTAGTTTGGCTACTGAAACCATAGTTTTAAAAAAGGCCACTAATCCAAAAGTACTCCGGAGACACCAAATAACTGTAGGGATAAAGTATCATTTGCAGAGAATGTGGATATTTGGTTAACCAAATAGGATGGGAATCACACATTTCCTAAAAGGGAAAAAAATATATCCTTGATTTGGAATTGAAAATTACAGTTCCATAGGAAATTGACTACTAATTCTAAACCAATCCATAGCAGCAGCTGTTACCACTGCTTGGTCTACATGTTACCCAACAGAAAGCGGTCCCCAGCCTGAGCTACTGATGCCATTCACAGTCTGCTGTGGCCTCACCCAGGCTTCCAGGGTGAGGCTGATGTCAATTACCAGTCCAGCTGTCTGCAGCCATTGTCCTGATCTTTATAGTTTGCAAAGCTGACAGCAAAGCACAATTCAACTATGGGGAGGAGGGGGAGGACACGACACCTAGATGGCTCTGTAATGACTCACTTTTCAACCCAGGTGTAACATTCCTGTAATTAGTCTGCAAGACACCATGAGCTTTGTTAGACCTAAAAACAAATCCATTTATCTGCCATAGAGGAGCTATCATACCACATGGAAAATTAAGTAAGGAGGGGAGGAAAAAAAGCTTTCCACTTAAAGACAATTTGGCTAATAGATCACATATGTTCGCTTTGTCTTCCTCTGGTCTTTTTCTGGTTTTAAATTTTATTACCCTGGGGCATTTGCACTGAACAGAATCTTCTTTGTTGCTTAGGAATTAATCCACCCCTGCTGTTTATTCCTCATTTGAGTCATAATCCTCCATTTGTGACATCACAATTAGCCACTTGTGGCGATGATTATAATGTCATGAACAAAGGATTATGACTTGGAGTTGGGAAGGAAAAAAAAAAAAAACAGCAGGAACACTAACCGCTGGTAAAGAAGGTCTTCTTTTCGAATAACCATACCCAGGAATCAATAATTGGAAAAGGAGAGTTGGAAGGGAGAACGCTAACAGGGAGAATCTACCATATAACTGGAAGTTTTAAGAAAATATAAGTTACAATTTTTCCTTGTAACTAAATATGAAACATTAGCTCCATATTTTTTCACCAGTCCAACCTTCAAAAAATAATGTTGAACAGTACAAACAACCCTTATATGTATACTTCACCCATATCTATCGTCAACATTCAGTCACACCTGCTTTATGATTCCCTATGTATTTTTCTCAACCATTTGACAATATGTGCCAGTATCATGTTCCTTCAAAACTCAAATTACTTCAGCAAATTTCACTTTGGGCTTTTTATCTCAGAGAATTTCTTAAGAACAAGGGCATTCTACTACATAACCAGAGTACCAGTATCAAGTTCAGGAAATTTAAGACTGACATAATATAACCTAATATATAGTTCATATTCAAGTTTTACTAGTTACCTACCAAAAAAAAAAAATATTTTATAACATGTTTTCATTACCTGAACACTTTCTATAGATTCAGAAAAGTTAACACATGTCTTTATGATACTTTTCAATGGTCAATAGGATTACTAGTGCAAAATTCAGAATTTATTAAAAAAATCCAGATTAAGAAAAATAATTACCATTTATCTGGTAAATGGTTACCATTTATCTGGTACTTACTATGTTCTCATATGAAGCATTTTACATGAATTATCTCATTTATACCTTATTAAAAAACCCCATGGGTTGTGAATCCTTATAATCCAAGTTTTATAAAAAAAGGAATGAAAAACCACCCACAAAGAATGAAGCATATATTAGAAAATATATTGAGGTGAGACCGAACAGACTTCTCCCTTTGACAAAGCTTCCTCTGAAGAGTTGGATTCAAGCTGGTCCTAGCAGGCAGTCTACCATGAATAGATTACAAGATCTGGTCAACCTTCAGGACAAACTAAAAGCAGCTCAATACTCCACTGTAAATGAAGACTGCAATTAAGAATGCAGATTGCAGGGTCACAGCTGATTGCAACATTTCAGCATTTGATCATTATGGAATATTCCAATACATGTCTTGCTTGCCCTCTGAGCAAGTTTTATGGTTGGTTGTGCCGTGGGCACTTCTGTGGCATTATTAACTGCCTGTTTAACAGATCCAGGAATGCCATTTATTCAAAACACAGAGTGAAGGTTTTAAAAGCAAAAAAAAGAAGCTTTTTTTCACAGACTAAAAGCTTTTAGGACAAGATGGACCTTAAATTACCTATTTCACAGAGACAGAAATGGCTCCAAGGTAAACATGGACATCATTACGTTTTTTAGAAGAAAATAAAGACATAAGATTAACTCAACCTGACTCAAAACCAAAACTGTTCATCTAAACTAGTTGTGCAAAGAAACCAAGATTCACAACTTAAAAGCTATGACTACACATAAAAATGATGATTTCTATACCATTCTTTTTTTCCCATTAAGCATATCCCAGGATTGACTCTATATGGTCTACATACATGCAGACTTCTAACACTCAGCAAGTTGTACTATAGACACCAAACCCCAGTCCAACACCCACAATTATTCTACCAATATAGACCCCTAACACACATCAGGTGCTGATATCTCAATCTCCTGCATTCCCCACTCCCCTTTATAGCCTGTGTATTTGGTTTTTTCCTTGTTTGAGCTGTTGTCTGTCTGTTTTAAGGGAAAAATTGAGAACTTTCATCAACAGTGGTCAACAGTTTATCATATACTGTGCTTGTCCCATAGTATTTATTATAAAGCTGAGTAATGGTCAACATTTTAAAATTAAGACATTCACCTAAAAATCCAGTTTTCTGACTATTCTTGAGACTCAGCTGAGTGCTCACTCATTCAAAGCATGTTGATGGATCAGATGCCATCACCCTGAGGCCCCATTTGATCACTTCCCCCATCACTCAATTGCACTCATTCCTACAGTGACTTCATAATTAACTGTCTAAAAAAGGGCATTTCTGAGAATGAAGGGGACCACTGTTAATAATTATGTGAGGACAAGCTGGCATTAATGGGACATATGGTCACGCTACTTGGATTACCAGTGCTGGCTCCATCTTAGCTTCTCAGCAGCAGACATGTCTTTGTTCTTTTCTAGCCCAAATGTTTTAGTTTGCAGTGTTCATCAGTTTTGCTTTGGGATTGAGAGGCTGGGAAATTTTACTGGCTAATTAGTAAATTGCTTAAGGGGACAATCGAAATTGAGAAATAGAAAATGTTCCAGTAATGGGACAGTGTCAGAAAACTGGGACAAGCTGAAGGGGGCAAGGAGCCCTGGATTTTATTTCTCCAGAGGATCATCCTTAACTTTCCATGGAATTCCATTAAACCTCGAGACATTTTTATTAGCTGGAATCTAATGAGGAGAACTTAGACAAGTCTGTTAAAGAGTTCTGTCTATGCTTACTGAAGTCACGTACAAGATTTAGGATCCTGCGTGGTGGGGGGGGTTGCTAAGTTCCTGGTACCTTCTGAGGAAAAAGAACTCTTCTGAAATCAGGCAACTAGGCAAAAATCTAGGATGCATCCTGTCCTTCTGATGAGCTGTCAAGGTCTCCTTTTTTAATGAATCTAGTTGGGCTCCTGGCCAAATGTGGCAGCCATTAGTTTGGAACAGTCTGAAATGCTCAGGCTTTGGAGTCATATAATCAAAATCAATTAATGTATCATTTGGGACTTGGTATACACCTTCATCTCAGAGGCAGCATTCCAAACTCTCCAACTGACTGGCAGGCTAGTGCAGTTTCTAGTGGGCTCACTGATCTCATCAGGCTAGTGTCCTTGTGAATATTCTCTCCCTATTCCAGTCAAATAAACTAAAGAAGAGAAAGAAAAAAAAAAACTACACTAAACTAAAAGCTATTTCAGAAAAGCTCATTAAAAGAAAACAATTATTTTACTAATACAGAAATCCTTAATGTGGGATTAGCATTTAAAGGCTTCTGAAGTTGAGGATGGGGATGTAGTCTGAAAGAGCATATTAGGTCTTACCATGGGCATTTTTTTTTTTTAAGATTTATTTATGCATACAGAACTGGGGTACTGGCCAGAGGTGCAGGGGCAGTGAGAAAATTCATCAGAGACAGCGGGGAGCAGAACAGGCAGGTGGACAAAGTATACTGCTGAGAGGAGCAGAGGCCAAGACAGGACAGGTATGCTGTGCCATGTGGGTCACCTCCATTGTGGGATTCAGACTTGCACTGAAGCAGCTGCAGCTAGCTTGCAGTGCTGCATCCTAACCTGTTGTGCCACCAGGGAGGGCCTGGGCATTTATGTTTTGAAAACAAAGAAAGTTTTGGCCAGCCAACCTAGAGAAAGTGGACAAGTCTGGGGTTACTTTAATAGTTACCAAATGAAGTATCGTTATAACAAGATTTTGAAATAGTTCAGGTACTTGGAACTGGGAATGCCAAACTGAGAAACCTGGAGGTCCGGAATGGAAAAAATTCCCTTGTGGGCTCTAAGGCAGTGAACTTGCTGCTTGAGCATCTGGTTGGGTCTTGCTGTAAGCAGGACAGACCAAAGATGCAGACTGAAGGAAAAGCTACCATGGAGCAAACTGCTCTCAGTAAGAGGAGGGCCAAGGGAAAGCAGAGATCATTAGGTTGGACCTGACACTGCCAATATCACCTGGCTCCTTCCTGGTATTGTCTCCCTCCTTGTGTATTCAAAAAACTTTATCTCTAAAGGCTAGATTACCAAACATATTTTCTAGCACAAACTATTTCTTCCTGGATGCAACACAAATATCTGTCCCTTCATTCTTAGAACTTCATCAGGATACCCATTCAGGTATTCAGGATGGTGTCCAGGGCCGCTGTTTTCATGTCTTTCAAAGAGACAGTCATTCCTCATTCATCAGCCCTTGGCATGGAGAAGGGCACAGACAGCAGGTTGGCGTGCTGAGCTCACCTATCCCAGGCCCAGGCCTGCACCATTTGTCTAATGATGACAAAGCATCCCAATCCACTCAATATCGGGACTCTGCTCAGACTTGGAGCATGTTGTGTTTCCAAACAAGGTGTCTATACCTCTGGGCATCAAACTTCCCAAACAGCTTTCATAAATTTTAATTCATGAGAACAAGCTGTATAGCAGCTACAAGTTTCTTGCCCCATCCCACTGCATGGCTCAGCCATAAGCTGGGTTCACCTAAGTCACACACTAGGGGTTCCACTTCAAAGGGGGCTGTCGATTTTCAGAAATTGATAACTTTAAAGATTATCAAATAAGCAAGCCACGCTGTTGCCTGGGAACCTATACATTATAAATAGGAGGCAAAGAAAATAGAAAGCAGGCAAACTGCAGCTACTGAGGCAGGGATAGGAAAGAAATGCAGACATATAACTCATAGGCAAACATTAATCACGGGCCTCTATCTCGAGCTTTCCAATCATATCTATAATAATTAATAAGTACACAACTTATTAATAAAAGTAACTTTTCCAAATAAAAACTTTTGGTTCTCTTTAATTTGCCAGGAAAATAATACCAAAAAGTCACCACTGATCCATTGAGACCTTAATTATAGAATCCAATTTGTCCTCCAGCTTAGATAAGGCATTTGCCAGACAAAGGTTCGGGCTCCCTTTCTTCACTTGAGAGACAGGGATAATAATAGAAACTACCTGTAAAGGGTGTTGGAGACATGTAAAGATTCAATTGAATAAAGGAGGTAAAACACAGAACCTATGTAATCTCACATAAGAGGTAATAATTAATATTAAATGTGTTTTCCTCTTACCAGTATTAACTTGAGGCTCATAGAAAAGATGCTATTTTGTACTCAGGATTCTCAACCTAACTGCAAATGAAAACAAAATTGCGGGCCCTCCCTGGTGGCACAGCGGGTGGAGCGCTGAGCTGCAAACCCAAGCCTAGCCGTACTGGTTTCAGTGCCAGTTAGATCTCCACACCAAGGTGACCCACATAGCTACATGGTGCAGCCCATTCTACTCCCCACTGTTTGTGGTATATCCTCTCACCGCCCCTGCACCTCAGGTTGTACCCCATTTCTGTATGCATAAATAAACAATTTTTTTTTTTTTATTGCTGTGTTCACACAGCCACCCAGCTCTATTCTGTGTGGCTCCACTGCCAGGGGCCACCATAAGTCATGGGAATTAGCTTGTAATGAGTAAACCACAGGAAGATGACAGGCCACACATGAACTACACAATACCCATGTACCAACAGCGATCCCCAGAGTCACAATCACACCACATGTAAATATATCAAGGTACCAAGACATCTAAAGCATTCAGAAAACTTTCACAAACTTTTCAAAATAAAAATAGTGGTTTTCCTCCAGTTGCATAGAAAAATACCAATCTCTTCAATTATCAGAATTCAGGGTTCCTTGGTTGAGTAAGGAAAAAAAAAATAACTTACTAATTCATTTTAAGAAAATGACCCAGCAGGTTTGCATCCATTTGCAAAAGCACTAACAAAGGTATGCAACAAAGGGTGTTACAAATTATGGTCCCAGCAAAGAGCAATGTACTTGAGGATACATGAACCTTCATGTACCCATTATCTAGCTGCAGAAATTGCCCAACACTTAGAGTGATCTTGTTTCACTTGAAACACTAGCCATACTCTCCCCTCAATTATTTGGAAGCAAATACCAGACACTATATTAATCACAATATTGTAGCACATGGAAGGTGTGAAACTGCCTAAAACATAATCCTGTTTAAAAAAAAAAAAACTGCCAAAAGTACATCTATATTAGGGAAAAGTCTATATATCCAAACAGTAGCAGTGATAAGTAGGGTGATGAGAATAAAGGGTTAGGTTGCTGGCTAAGCTGTCTTTAATCAACTTTTTCTGCAATGACCCAAGAATATATTACATGTCATAGGAAGAAAAATTAAACTCACCTTGTTCTTAATATTTTAGTATTAAAACAATTTCAACAACTAATAAAAAAATTAACCACTATTATTTTACTATAAACCTTATCATTCTGGGTTACCCCTCAATAAATGATCCATGCCAGCAATGTAAAGATATTAGGAAAATAAAATTCTATCAATCACAAAAATGCAGAGGTAAAATTTGTATAAAGAACAATGCTTGCTATACATCACATGCCAGATTTTACTAGAAATCATTATTCAAAAATGTTAAGAGTTGATGCAAATTTATAGGGCAACAGTACTGAGTGACAGGCATCTGTGTTAGGGTAATGCTAGGCTGTTTCCTGCTTTGTTGATTCAACAATCAGCACTGAATGTCTTCTGTTCTAATTTATTTTAACTTCTGCTTAATTAAATGCATAAAAGAACTAATGTGTTGGATTTGGGGATTTAAAATGACTTTCACCCAGCTGTTTTTAAATGCACTAGGAAATTTCTTGAATATAATTGTTCTTTTAGAGGCAAAGAAGCAGACTGTAGCCAAGACATTCACAGAGGGGAATTAGCACCTGGTGATGCTAGCACACATCTTCTAAACACTAACCTCCAACCTGAGATTGAAAAACATTCCAGCCCTTCTCCTCCCACCTCATAAAATGCTTAGAAATTACAAATTACTGGTGGCGCAGTGGGTTAAAGCACAACACTAAGAAGCTAAAGCCACTTCTGCATGAGTTCGATCCCTGCCCTCCCCGGAGGTGACCTCATGGCGCAGCAGACCTCTCCTGACCCGCCCGCTGCTCCCCTCAGCAGTGTACTTCATAGATCTGCCTGTTCTGCTCCCCGCTTACTCTCTGGTAAACCTTCTCACTGCCCCTGTACCTCTGGCCTGTACCCCAGTTCTGTATGCATAAATAAATCAATCTTAAAAAAAGAAAGAAATTACAAAAAGTAAAGGTCAAGATAAAATTATTTTAAATTCATGTTCAACAAATTCAACAAACATTAATCTATATAACATTTCCAAAAGCAAATAGAAACCAGCAGCACATTAATCTAAAATTTTGGAGAACTGAGGAATCTTTTCCTACTCCCATTTAAAAGGAAGAAGGACATTTGTAGAGTCCCATTCTGACTAACTATATTCAACTATATAATAAAATCCAAAAATGAGTGGGGCAGGAGATGTAAATAAAGACCAGCATCCAAATTTCTACTCAGCCAACATTTTTGTATTTCTCTCTCAGAGATGTTCCCGGGGGGGGGGGGGTTGCATAACCCCATGTTTCTTTTTCCTACTGTAGAATTTACATTCTACTTGCTTCCACCCTCCCACTGAATGGGGGGGGGGGGGGGGGGGTTGCATAACCCCATGTTTCTTTTTCCTACTGTAGAATTTACATTCTACTTGCTTCCACCCTCCCACTGAATCAAATGTTGGTCAGAGTCCATTTTTATTTTCTAAAGATTTATTTATTTATGCATACAGAACTGGGGTACTTGCCAAAGATGCAGGAGGTGAGAGGATTCACCAGAGACAGAGCGGGAAGCAGAAAAGGCAGATAGAATGAAACACACAGCTGAGAGGAACATCAGGCAGGACAGGAGAGGTCTGCCTCATCACATGGGTCACCTACCCTTTGGGAGATCAAACTTGAGCACAAGTGTCCTGAACAGCTTCAGTGCTGCGCCTTAAACAATTGTGCCACCAAGGAGGACCCTAGACTTCATTTTTAAAAGGTACAAGTAGGGATATATTTCCTACTTGGTCTGATGACTAATGCCAACACAATAGCAGCCCTGCATTACAGTGATAACTATAATGTAATATACTATTCTGCAAACCAAACTATCACATGGAAAACTCCAATTTTTTTTTTAAAGATTTATTTATTCATGCTTACAGAACTGGGGTACAGGCCAGATTTGTGGTGGGTGAGAGGATTCACCAGAGACAGAGTGGGGGACAGAACAAGCAGATTGACAAAGTACACTGCTGAGGGGAGCAGCAGGTGGTCAGGAGAGGTCTGCCTTGCCATGTGGGTCAGCTCCCTGGCCAGGGATTGAACTCATGCTTCAGTGGCTTCTGAGAGCTTGTTAATGCAGTGCTTTAACCCATTGCGCCACCAGAGAGAGCCCGAGAACTCCAATTTTGTAAAAACTCAATATGATACTTTTTCCTATGGGACCATTCAGGGTCTTGGTTGTTTACCCAAAAATCCAAGTCAGAGTTTTAGAAAGAACATTGGCCAAATTGTTAAACCAAAGAAATTTTAATTACTTTCAAAAAGCACAAACAACTGATTTCACATTCAGGGACAAGTTGTAACTTTTAAGACTGATGGAGTCTAAGAACCATTTTTTTCTGCAAAGCAGTCAGACCATGTTATGGGAAACTAAGATATCAAAAAATATAAAGGAAAAGAAAAATTCGTCAACATACAGAGACTTTCCCCAAAGATACCTTAAGATTTCTTTTTAAATCCATTTCTTTTAAAACCCAATTTCCGTCTGGGATATCATGTTCTCCACTTCTGAATCATGGTCTCAACCTAAACCAGTATTGCTTTATTGGGCCTCACTTTCCCATTTTTCAATGTTTCTTTTTTAAACTGCCCTCCAAAGTTACAAGGAGCCTACAGGGAGCTTGGACAACAAAAGGATCTTTTCTGGAATTCTAAGTAATTATTTCTCAAAGAACTGAGCAATACTTTTCAAACAACAGTACGTGTTCAACCATGACAAATTCTTCCATGTTGTGAAAAGTTGCACTAAGGGTAATTTCTCTGTGGCAGAATACAGGCAAATGCGGGGGGGCTGAAAGAAATTTTAAACACTCTGCCTCTCATAGCTAGTTCCCTTCTGAAAGGTTTATATTCTATGTCGGAGAAGTTAATGAGCTAGTGGGTCTCCTCTAGGTCTAGCTTTGGAGTTTGACCATATGGAAAGCAAAGATAAGCAAGTAAAAGACGTGGTGTTGATTGATAAGGGGACAGATAATGCCATTCTGAACATAGATTACAAGTCCTCAATGCTCTGAAACATAATTTAAACAAATATTACAAAATGGACTCCTACCAAGCACAAGCTCTTAAGACTACTCCAGGTATGTCTGAAGCCTCGGTGACCTTTTAAGACCCCCCTAGGAACTAGTTAATTCTCTGACATCCTTAAAAGACATCTTGCTGGCCTGCAAGAATTAGCAAATTTTCAAACATACCTTGATTTCAGGATAATTCAACCACCTCCTGGGTCTACCCATGTTTTTGAACATTGGCTACTGACCTTCAGACTGAATCCCAACACAACTTAATTGTTCAAATTCAACTAAAGAAAAACTAACACTTAGATAGCATTTATTGCATATTCAGTACAGAATTCCTTAACACTTTCCCAACAGGTTCTATATGGAGCCACGATTATGAAACAGACTGGGAGACTGCTAGAGTCTGAATGTATCCCCATATTCTTATCTTAAAATCCCAGTTTCAAAGGTGATGAGATTAGGTGTTATGACTATTTGGGATGTGACTATATTATGAGTCTCATTAGGATTAGTGCCCTTCAAAGGGGGCACCCCAGAGAGTTAGTTCTTGGTAAGAGAACAAGATAAGGAACAGTCTTATCAGCAAAAACTGGCTCCCTCACCTAACACCACATATACCAGCACCTTGATGTTGGATCCCCTAGACTCCAGAACTAATCGAAATGAATTAGGTTAGAATACACCCAGTTTGATATTTTTGCTATAGCAGCCCAACCAAAGAAGCACAAAGACTTACTCAAAGGGGCTAACTAAAGTGGACCAAAGTCAAACACCAATGAGCCAGAATGTGGAACTATCCAAGTCTGCTTAACTCAAGAGCTGCTTAACTCTAACAAGCTGTCTCTTCCCCAAAAGAAGCACACCTATGTCACTGCTCACTGAACTCTACTTGCATTCATAAACAACATACCTTTGAGCCATGGGACCTGCCGGGCCCACCCATGATCTTAATCCCCAGCCAGTCGTCTGTGATGCCTGGAGAGGCTAAAAATAAAAATCCCTTTTCATTCAGGTCAGTCTGTGTTGAGTACTGATTTTTGCAGCAAAAGGGGACACAGACATCAAAAAGTAATATATATCCTGCAGAATGTTAAGATAAATCTGCCCCAGGAAATTTCTTGCTTCAAAAAAGAAAAAGACAAACATTCCATTTAAAACAATATGCTATAAGCATCGGGGTCCCGCAGTAAATTTAAACAGACTCTGAAATAGATTTAGTCTTACACTGAACTGGAGCACAAAAAGTAAAAGAACAGAAGTGGGTGATCCTACAGGCACTAAGTCATGGGCAGCAGCATGTGTGACGGAGCTGTTCTCACTGAGCCCGCCTGACGTTCCTTCCAGCCTCCGAACAGAGCACATCACACAGAAATCAGTCTTTCTGACTCCATTCTTGGTCTGTGATCAACTCATAATATCTCAAGCTCAAAGCCACAAATACCATGCATCAAAATCAAAGGAAATGAGGCACTGAAAAATCTCTACCTTGAAACAAACAGTTCTGCTCAGACTTTTTGTTTTTATCTCCACAAACTCAATCCACTCTGGGCCAGAAATCAAAATTTAAAATAACAAGTCCTAGACAGCAGCTGGTATCCCTCATTCACAAGGACCCAGAAGGAGATGTCAATAATAAAAATGCAATGCACAGTATTAGTTTTTCCAGGGAACAAAACCTAATTCCAAAGCATTTCTCTATTAACTAAAGTTCAGCATAATAAATAAGCATAAAAAAGTAAGGCCACCACTGATTTAATATATACTAAATATTCCATGAATTACGTATGGGCAAAAGCTTATACTGCAGCTGACAGTAATTTCAGATAAAGAGGAGTCTGTTTGGTAGCATGATTCCTCCAATAAATGACAACCTCATAGAAAGCTTTTAGGGCAAAATAACATCATTCCTTCAAAATCCCAGGGAGTCACATTTGTTGGGGTTTTACTCTAATATCTCATTAAACTCCAGGAAGCGTCTATAATGTTCAGCAGAGGGTAAAAGCTCACAAAGTAACCTTTTAAAGAAAGTGATAAAACCGTAAAACTAATTACAGCCTTACACATTTCCTTTAATACTTTTGTCAAATTTGCATAATTTCCAATTTGACAATAGAAATTCATTTCTTGTTCCTGCCCACCAGCACCACCACTACCACCACACACGCCCAACCTGGAGCCACTGTTTGACAAGGCACCACACCCCCTTGTTGCCATTTACTTTCTACAAAAATAGGCCTGTCAGTTTCTATTCTGAAGCTATTGCAGAAAAGCAGGAAGGAAAAAGAGACTTTAAGTGTGCTATTTTCAAACTGTACAAGGAATTAAATCCCACTTTGTAGAGTAACACTGTCCATACTCATTTTTCAGCTCTGCAGTGCTTTAACTGCTTACTCACTAACAACTGTCCCTCAATCTGCCTTGGAATGTTCTCTCCCACTTTTCATGTGTTTAATACTATCTAGTTCTTACCCTTCTCCTTGAGAGAACTGTAGCAGACACCCAAAACAGTGTCCTACCAGTGTCTTCAATCCAATATAAGACTGAGAACAATGTCAAATATATGGACGTTTCACGCAGGAAATGAATGTTAACTAAAGCATATTTGAAAGTTTATGACATTCTGATTCTATTTATTTCCCTACTTTTCTGGTCCACAATGTGGATGAAAATGGTCTCGTGCGAATGGACAGACTTTTTCTATAAAGCTCCAGATAGTAAATATTTTAGGTGTAGTTAGCCTTATGTTCTCTACTGCAACCAACATTCAATCTGCCATTATAGCAAGAAAACAGCAACAGACAGTAAGTCAACAAACAATAAGTATGCTAATAAAATTTCATTTTCAAAAATAGGCAGTGGGCCAGATGTTGCCTATGGGCTGTGATTTGCCAACTTTTGGTCTTGAGGTTAAATCTTAGAATCTGTAGAAATAATGTTAAGGTTTAGTAGCCAGGTTGTCGCTTATTTGCTGGGTAATTATGGGCAAGTTACTTACTTTTATTTATGTCAATTTAATTTCCTTGTCTATAAAACGCAGCTGGAAAGGTGGCATGACAGAGCCTACCTCATAGGATTGTTCTGAGAGCAAATTTCTTAACAAAGAAAGAGTAGCTGGCATATATTAAGTAACATTAAGTTTACTATAAGAAATGCTATTTTTATTATTGAGGTAACAGTGGCTCAGTAACTGTGTATGATTTAAGGGAGGAGGTTCACACCACTTCAGATGTATGTCACCATGACACACCTACCATTACAAAACCCACATCCCTTCACCATAGACTACTGGGTCCCTCCCCTCCCCTAGTCATTCCCACCCCTCACCCTAAGCATTATTTTCAGTGTGATTGATACCATTCTCCAGAATCAGTACCATGCACTTATATTTTTATTTCGAATATACTTATGTAAAAGATAAGCCAGGCTTTCTAGGGAAAGTGAGAACTTTTCTCCATCCCCATGTCCATGCCTATGCATCTTAGAAAGAGAAATTTTAAGAGTAAAATAGCAAATGAATTACATAACCTACAGTACAGCTCAAATTTAATTTACTGGAATGTATTAAAATTTTAAGTTTATTCATAAGCTTTTGCTGGTTCTCTTGGATTTGAGTACACTTTAATGATTTGTAGTCATGGGGAAACCATTTCTGCTATGTTTACAAGGTCCATCCTAAAACAATTAATGCTGAGTTTAGGAAAAAGAGGAACAAATGGCTGGGTCTAAGTTTTAAAAGCTCCTTTTCATTCGTCATTTCAGTGAAACAGGGAGCAGACAATACACTACAATACATAATTTATTAAATATAATAGGTTTATTAAATTAAGGTCATTCATTCATTCAAAGCATTGTTGACACCAGTTTTGATGAACAGACACATCTGATATTAAGTTTTCTAAAATACCTACCTATCAGGGGTCTGGAACACATCTGCCTAGTGACAACTTTCGCATCACAAGTCAAAAGTGAGGGTGCTACTGAAATCTAGAGGACAGAGGTCAGAGATGTTGCTAAAGGTCCTGCCTTGCACCGGATGTTCATATGCACACAACAAAGAATTACTAGACCCAAATAGCTGTAGGCTGAAGCTGTGAAAGGTTGCTTCAGACATAGAGAAAACCAGTATCATAAACCACAGGTCCAGAGCTTTGTTTTGTATCTAGCATTTCATTCCATCTTCACAACAACTCTACAAAATTAGTTTTTATTTTGCCCACCAGAAGATGATGGAAAACATGGCACAGTGATTTGAAGCTGTCTGATTTGGGCTCCACAGCAAAGCAATAGTCGAGAAATTATTATAACTTTGTGTGATTTACCAGCACCCTTCCCAATAGTGGAATTATTTGGCAAATGAAGACTGGTAGGTTTAACTTAAGGGAAATAAGATGACTGAAGTCTCTGAGCTATCAAAAGCCTCTGGCTGCTTCAGGCCCAGAAGTAATTCAGAGAGCAGGAGAGGAGAAATCTCATCACCCTCACACCAGTAGGAGCCCTTGGAAGCAACAGCAGCAACACCCTTGATCTTGACCAGACAACATAAGAGGAACAGGGTTTATTGAGCACCTGGGAGTTTATTACACTCTTCAGATTTTTTTCTCCTTCACAGGATTTTCTGCCCAAACTCAATAGACACCAGTATTCAGGGGAGGTTATCATCACTTTTTATTTACAAAGTAAGATATAGAGACAGCTGTCTTTGGTCCCATTATAATTAAGACATTTCAAATGGCAAAAAAATAAGGCTTTAAGAACTTGACCTCTACTCCATTCCAATACAGTCTTATTTTATGTCATTTTCAGGACTTCCCAGAGTCACATTTAAAAGTCTCATCTGCACATTTCATTTTTTTGAAAACTAAAATCTGGATTTTATAACTGTGTATATTCATATATGTATATGTGTATATACATATACGTGTGTGTGTGTGTGTGTGTGTGTGTGTGTGTGTCTATGAAGTCAAATATGGTAGAAAGCCAAAGTATTTTTTGGATCCCTACTTTTTACCTTTTCTAGGTCCCAAGTTCTGAATGGTAGAAAGGAGCTTCCATGATCAAGATTAAGCCTACCTATTACAAAAGATTTTCTTCCCTCAGAATTTCACTCCAAACATAGTCCAGCAATATAAACAGAACAGAACAGAATAAAATCTGATGTTAAATACAAGTCAACAGGTCAACAACACCAAAGTATACAGAGAACAAGAAAAGAAAATTATAGTTTATGTAGCATTAGGCTTAGTGCTTATCAAACTTTAAAATTATCAATATTAATACAAAAGGAAATGTAAAGGTTTTTAGACAGACTAGTGTACTTAATTCATTATCTTCTTTTTCACAATTTTATTTCAAAACTAGATTACAGATGCTGGATTTTTACATATCTAGGTTTTTAAGAATAATATCTATATATATAATATATATCTATATATATATAATGGACATCTATCCTTTATTCCTTCCATGGAAATGAAATTTTTAATAAAAGGCCAGGTAACTTAGAAACAAAATCCCTTTTTTACTGCAAAATAAGGGCATAGAATTTATAAACAAAAATGAAATAAACTTGTTTATTTTCTAGTGTTTCTGTATTAGAGCATGATAACAAACATTTACCTAAGATTCCATAATTCTAAGAAGATTTAGATATATAAATGCTTACATATTCTGTATTGCCATGGGCAATACAAAAAAATAAGATATACACAAGCAGATAGAGAAACTAGGGACAAAATAAAGATATTCAACAAAGTCAGATCTGCTACTCTTCCATCCAGAAATAATTTCCCTATAAAGAAAAGCATGAACTTAGCTCTAATCTCTCACTCTGACTATAAAATCCCATTGTATGGGGCCCCATAACATCTTTTTACCCAAAAAAAAAGGGGGCCTTTCATAAAAATCCTAAGGTGTTTCAGATTTTAGCATAGCCTCTCCAAATCAATAAGGCCAGTCATCTGTTTTGAAAATGGAGGCAGGGGTCCTCAAACCTACTTAATGAATTGTTTAAGGTTTTCTAGGTGCACTGTCATGACTATAGTCAACATGCATCACGTGTTGCCCTAGAGGCATCCTCTCCATCAAGCTCCTTACTCCGCATATCAACTCTATCAGGAAAGTATGACTCTTACCTTTGTTTTAATAAACAAGAAGCAGAGGCCCAAGAAAATAAGTTCACCATTCACTGTGTAATCATGTGAACATTAGCCAGTCTAACTTCAGAGTCCCAGTTGTGACCACTAGCATAGATTGCTGCTGACCTACACACATAATACCTCTGTCAGAGAATGCTCAGGAAGCCTTTGGTTTTAGTTCTACTCTGGTCAAAAAAGAAACAGGATAATGTAGTACCTCTGCATTTAGAAATGATGACTTTTGACATACATTAGTTAAAGCACCCAAAACAATTCTAACAGGTAGGTTAATTCATATTCTTAACAGCTTCTATTTCATTCTCTCTCACGTTATGTTTACAGTCCTCTATATTCTAATTTACTCTTACTTTATATGTGAATTCATTTTTTTTCGGTAAATGAACTTGTTTTTAAAGGAAACGTTACATTACCCTCAGGAATGAAAAGCTATCATTTGGCTTAGTTGTTACCAGTGTAATAATAATATTAATCATAACCCTTCCCCACTGGACCCAGACATAACTTCAGAATCCTCTGAACACAATGTCTTAAGTAGTTGCTACTATTAATCGCCAATGACACTCAAAATTAAATTTACTGATATTGAATCAAAACTATTCTCAGAACAGAAGACACCCAAGGGTTTTATGTGCATCTGCCTAAGGTTTTTTGGGTAATGAATGCTCAAAATCAGAATCTGGACCCCTATTTTCTGACTTTTTCCTGCTACATCCTATTGCCTGCAGAAAAGCTTTTTCATTTTAAAAAGTGTACACAGCATCATCAAGCTACCCTTCTCTCCAATGAAGCGAAATGCAATCAGTCAAAAGCTACTGAAAACTGAACTAGAAAATACTCAACTGAGTGGCACTGTTTAGACTTGCACAATCACAGCCTTTTTTGATGAAAGAAAACATACATTTTATATGCCTATATGAAGTCTTGAGAACACCTAATCAAACTGACAGCTGTGGAGTCAAAAAGAATGAAACAGCCAGTATTCTGCCTTTGATGTTTATCAGGCCATGGCTCAGAGACCTTTAAAAGTAGGGAGCAGACTGTCTTTCATGCTGCAGCGCCCCAGGGTACCCCTGCCAGGCCGTGGGCACTCTCAGAGAAAAAAAACAGAGACCGGAGCCAAGGCAGCAGAAATCACAGCAGAACTCATGCACCTCAGTAGCAGGCTGTCAGCAGTAATTCCCAAACACATTCCCCAAAGCAAGCCAGGGAAACCAACTGATGCATTCTTGTTCTGAACACAGACTTCAGAAGTTAAGCAGTAAGGGTATGGTGGGCAGAAACCTTGATGTCTAAAATAGAGGCACCTGAGATATCAGCCTCTTGTCACATGTATTGTGTGCAAATTATTTCTTCCCATCCAGTTGGGTGTTTTGTTGTCTTGGTGACAGTTTATTTCACTATGCAGAGCCTTTTAGTTTGGTGTAGTCCCAGTTGTTTATAGTGTCTCTTTTATTTTCCTTGCTGTTGGGGACAAATCCACAAATACAGCTCTGAATCTTACACTGTGGAATGTTTTGCTTAAAGTTGTCTTCCTTCTATTTTATGGTTTCAAGCCTTATGCCCAAGTCTTTTATCTACTTTGAGTTGACTTTTGTGTATGGTGTGAGATAGCATGCGACTGTCCAGTTTCCCAACACCATTAATTGAAGTCTTTCCTTTCTTCAATGTATTTTCTTGGCAAATCTATCACAGATTAACTGTCCATGTGAGTGTGGTTTTATTCCTGGGCTCTCAATTCTATTCCACTGATTTGTGAGTCTGTTTTTGTTCCAAAGAGTTTATATATGTAACAAAAAGAAAGCAACTAAGCCAATCAAACATTGGGCAAGAGAACTAATTAGGCACTTCTCCAATGATGGCCAACAGGTAACTAACAAAAACACTCATCACCACATGTCAAGGAAAGGCAAATCAAAATCACAATGAGATACCACCTCACATCTGTGACAATAGCCCTTTATCTCAAAACATTAAAAATATCTCTACTATATGACTCTAATTCAAAGGGATATTCATTGGAGTATTACTTAAAATAACCGGAGTATGGAAACGACCTAAATTCCCAAAAGCAGATGAATGGATTAGAAGGCCCTGCTATAGGTATATACAAGGTAATACTACTCAGCTTAAAAATAACAATACCTTGCCATTTACAACAATGTGCATTCTGGTTGGGGAAACAAGCTTAACAAGCAAACACCTGTCTCAGGAATACAATGAATGAAAGAAAATATAATCTGAATATTTATGAGTGTTATAAAGATGTAGGAAGAACAAAAACCAGGAGGACTAAGTAAGTTAAACCCAATTTTAGAGATAGAGAAATGAGCTCAAGTTGCCATCCAACTTTGCCATGACCAATAATTAATGGCAGTGTTGGTATTTGAACCCAGTCCTATATGACCTAGAGCCAATCCAACTGGTGATCATAATCACTAAAGCACATTCCCTTCCTCTAACTCTGTGTCTGCTCCTGATCACCGGATCAAATCCCCAGGCAAGTGGACACACAAGAATCACAATGTCTAGCAGCAATGTGACTAGTTCTGATACACAGGCAGTGGAACCTACAGGAAAAACAGTCCCATTCTGGTAGCTTTTGCAGTCCCTGAAAGTCAGTCCACCTCACCGCGTCGGGTGAACTCATGATTCCTATCTTTTTCAGGGAGATGTCTGGCATGGGGCAGACATCAATTGTCTGAGAATAGAAATGTACAGTAACCATGTGTAAGTACACACTCACATCACCACTGATAGAAAGTTCCCAGTGCTCAGCAAACCACTTGTCAAGCCGAGCACAGGCATCTTCCCCACTGTCAATCAATGTAAGGACAAAGGGCTCCCAACGCCCTTGTGCAGAACACTCTTTGTGAAAGGAAAATCCAAATGCTTCAATGTGATTAACTGAAAATCTCTTATACAGTTTTCACTTTATTAATCCAATTTCAACTTATTAATTGATTAAATTTTGTACATAAAATGTTGGAGGGGTTGGGTCAGCTTGACAAAGGACATGGACACAATGAATGCCAGGAAAACAAATCAGAGATACATACAATGTCTTAGTTATTAGAGTGTATTAAAATAAAAACTCCATGAGGGCAAGGATTTATTTGGCTCACAGTTCTATTCTGGATGCTTGACATAATAGTAGGTCATAAATAAGTATTTGGGAATAAAAACATGTTTACAATAACAAAACATAAAGAAAGCAAATTAAAGCTGTGAGACCAGAATGCCAACCTCAGGAAAACTAAGGAAAATGTCTTCAATATGTAAGAATGCTGAATTTCAACAAATCCATCCATTAAAACAGATCAATGAAATAAACTGAAGGCTCACTCAAAATCCACTTGCAGATGAAATCTAAAAGTAAATATTCAAAATAATGTCACCAAAGGGAAATAGCTGGCACTGGTACCCAGCACTGGTACCTCTCTTTCCTCTGGATATCTACCCACTGTGGGAATTCTAGCCTTATAATGTATCCCCAAATATTTCCTATTTTGTGAAATCTGCAGTTCTCAAGTAATCAAATGTCAGTTGGGATAACTGTTCTACATCTGTTCTTCCCTGAGACTAAAACCGCTTCTCCTTGTCACCTCACATGTGCAAGCTCAGGAAACAAACTCAAAAGGAAAGAAAGTCTTTCATGAAATAAGAGTAGCCGCAATGCACAGACTTGCATTAGCACATTATAACAAATATATCGTCCAGAAAAACAACTGAGTCTAAGTTACATGGCTTGTACACGGAGCTATTTCAATAATATTTGTTCAATCCACCTTTGTAAGCATCTTATATCCCATATCTTGTATTATGTGCCAATCCCAGTTCCAGAGTCACATAATATAAAAGAGTGGATTAAGAACTGCTCTTGGGCCTCCATGGTGGTGCAATGGGTAAGGACGCAGCACTGCAAGCTAGCCACAGCCGTTTCAATACAAGTGCAATCCCTACCCAAGAGATGATCCACATGGTGCAGCAGACCTCTCATGACCTGCCCACTGCTCCCCTCAGCAGTGTACTTCACCGATCTGCCTGTTTGGCTCCCCTCTCTGTCTCTGGTGAATCCTCCCACCGCTCCTGCACCTGATTTGTACTCCAGTTCTGTATACATAAAAAAATAAATAAATCCTGCCTGTTTGGCTCCCCTCTCTGTCTCTGGTGAATCCTCCCACCGCTCCTGCACCTGATTTGTACTCCAGTTCTGTATACATAAAGAAATAAATAAATCTTAAAAAAAAGAAAAGAAATGAAATGAAAAAAGAAACTGTTCTTTCCTTAATCTGCAGGGTAAAGGAAGATTGTAAACAGGTCAACAAAAAAAATTAAAAATGTAATTTGCAAATGTGCCTAAATGCTAGAAAGACAGTAATAACTGATGAACTAAGAGAAGGGCAGAAAGAGCTAATATCTACAAGCTGTCACTGAGACACAATACTGTTCTTTGTGCCCCTCTGGACTGACCTGGCTTAAAACTCAGAGACTAAGCCATTCTGCAGGATGACTTGGTAGGAGACATGGATGCCCTTAGTCCCACATCTCTGCAAGCTGAAATGAAAGCATGATATGTCACCAGAAGGAATCCAAAATATGCAAAGTGCTGGGTTTTATGCCAGAATCTAGAATAGAATGACCGATAAACCAGAATTACAAATAATGTATTTTACACTTGTTAGGTATTACAAATATGTTATATATTACACATTTGTAGTATCTGACCTAACAGTGAAGTAATGTAACTATTAAGCCTCAAAATATACACAGTTCTACTCACCTCCATTTCCTAATTTTGCCACAGAAACTTGACAATATAGGTCAAGTATCTGGTATACAGATGCTCAGAGAAAGAGTAATTCAAAAGACTATTTTAGAGTGAGGAAGGGCCCTCTCTGGTGGCACAATGGGTTAAAGCGCAGCACTGTGAAGTTATCTGTAGCCACTGCAACATGAGTTCAATCCCTGGCCAGGGGGGTGACCCACGAGGCAAGGCAGACCTCTCCTAACCCGACTGCTGCTCCCCTCAGCAGTGCATTTCAGTCAATCTGCCTGTTCTGCTCCCCATTCTGTCTTTGGTGAACCCTCTCTCCTCCTCACACTTCTGGCCAGTTCTTGAATGCATAAATAAATAAATCTTAAAAAAAAAAAAAAAGAGTAGGGTGGGGGGAAAGCAATTGCCATTCTCCACCACTTCCCCATACAAAATGCTGCTCACCCATCTGATCCACTTTTTACAGTCACTCTAACAAGGCATAAGGGTAAACTGAGATCCAGAGAGATTAAGTAATTAGCCAACATCAAAGACAAGAAAAACAGGCAAGCTCTACCCTTTTTCTGCCTCTCCTATGTTGCCCTCGATTTTCTGAGGCCACTCATGAAAAAGAGGACAAGAAAAACTCCACTCAGTCAACTCTCTGTGTAACAGATCATAAGCCTGTAATTAGCAGTTCATGTTCCTTCACAGTTCCCCAGTGAACAAAGCACACACAAGCTGTTTCTAGTATATTCTGGCTCATGCTCATTTCACTAGAAAACTGGGAGCAATCTGAGCCCATATTAATTCAAATCTAACAGGCAAGTAAATTCTAGAGTTTCACTTTCAGAGGCTGAGCCCTTGCACTGGAAAGAAATTGTATAGATGAGCAAAAACCGTTGGAGGAATGGGAGATAACAAGCATGAGAAAACAGCAAGACTCAATGAATCCCCACAAAACCAAGCAAAGATATACACAACAACTTATAAATAAGGATCTAGCTAGACTGTGAGATCCATGAAGGCAGGTACCTATTTTGTTCTATCAAGAATACCCAAAATCAAGTGTCTGGAATGTAGCATGCCATAAATATTTGGGGAATAAATCAAATCACAAATTAGAAAAGAAAAAAAGCTAAAAGCAAATTAAATGTCCAACACTGACACCAACAGAGAAGGAGCTACTGTTCCATTAACTGAGGATTACTACTGCAGCTGTTAAAAATAATGAATAACACACAAGGTGCACTGTCTATCATGAACCATGTTGAAAAGGGGGACTTAAAGCAATGTGAAATGTTCAGAATACAAAGTGAAAAGGTAGACTGTGAAACATGATGGACAGCACAGCCTCCCTATCCCTGTGAGAGGGCCAAGTCTTTCCTGGATATAATATGCATAGGAAAGGGAAAAAGTAAAACACTAAGATGTGGAACAAAATGTCAATGCAAACTTATCTCTGGATGGCATGGGGATTTTTTTTTAATGTTCTTCCCCTTTTGGGCTTGTAAATACTGTTTCAAATTTACCTTCCTCTTATCTTATATGTACTTATAAAATGATCAACAATGAATATAAATTTGCTGGCTGGCATAATTATACTTCTGTGCCATCAGTGGTTGTGTCGTAAGCTCCTCTTTTACCAGATTCTGTGGTTCCACAACTGGCCTATCTCTTTACCTAGTAGCACACAGCTAGTAGTCTTTATAAGAATGGTTCTCAACTGGGGCTCCCCCCATTTGGCAATGTCTATAGCTATTTTTTGTTGCCCCGAATGAGGAGGATGCTACTGGTATCTATCTACTGGGTAGAGACCAAGGGTGCTGATAAATATCCTACAATGCACAGAACAGTCGCCCACATTACCAAGTTACCCAGCCCGACAGTTCTGAGGTATGAAAATCACATGCTGTTATAAAGCAGCCTGCAGGCCTACCCTAAGTACAAATAAGAGAAGAAAAATAATTATTAACAGTACTTTTGTTTCTGGAAAAGACAGGTTCCAGAAGGATAGAGATGGGGAACAGTTTTTCCTCCAAGGAAGCACTAACCCCACGGAAGTAAGGTCTTTTCCACAGAAGTAAGATCTTGGCAAATGTCTTGTCAATACAGGAAATCAGAGTTGCGATGTGGAGGAAATTCAACTACAGAATCAGGCCCAAAGAGACTAGAAGATCAGTCCCACCAACGGCTAACACGCTGCCTCTGCAATTGAGGTTTAGTATGTTATTTGAGTCTTGTATAGTCATACAAGGAAAAAAATATATAGAGATATAGATATATAGATATAGATGTATGTAGCTGTTAACAGTGACCAAAATATACAAGGGTTACAGTATTAAGAGCTCATGTAAGTATAATGTACATACCAAAAAAAAACAGGGGGAAAAAAACTTTCAACATACTAGTGGCATGGAAAATTCTTACCAACATGCTCAAATGTCACTGAATATAGGAAAGTTAATTCCCATATGAACCAGTTACCATCTCCTGGAGAAAACGATTTCTCATGAACTAAGCCTTGTACTCTGGTCTTATAAAGTCTGTTCAGGAAATTCTATCCCCAGTTAGCAGGCAACTGCATGAGCTCATTTAAAAAATGGTTGGCGCCACCTCCCATAAATAATGTTTGTGAAAGTCTTTTAAAAAGATTAACAATAGCACAAAATATAAACAACTTTTTTTTAAGTAGAAATCTACAGGGGGTAACATTACCTCTGCTGAGACTGGAAATCAGTACACAAGAACTTAATCAACTAAGCCCTACCAAGACACCAGATGGTCTGTTAAGTATTTTGGGATTTTTATCTTATAGCCAACATACCCATCTGGTAGCATATAGAAATTATGCTTTTCCTTCAAAAAAGAGGGAGTGTGTCCAAATACACCCATATAATTGAGGTTGATGAGTAGGGTATTAAAAGTATAGGCAAGCAGGAAAGAAATATAAACATACATACAAATAAATGCATAATTTATCTGAGCCATTAGACTTAGAAGAATCATATAAACTTTTTACTAGATAACTCCAACACAAAAAATATAGGTTCAAATTGCTGAATCATTGCTCAGATGTAAATAGGATTCCTAAAACTTTTATTGGTAGCTAAAATTAGTTTACAACATAAAGTAAACAAGAAAAGCAAGCCATAAACAGTGATGGAAACTCCTTCCAAATGACAAAAATGTTCATTTGCAAAAAACCAAGAGTTAAAACAACAGAAAACAGTTGAAAATGATTGCATTAATAAAGTTTAAAGCAATACAGTATGCGTCTAATGATGAAATGCTCATTTAATCTGATTAAATATTCACACTAGTGCTAGGAAACATTCATTCCACAGAAGAGATCCTGCTAGTTAGAAACATGGGCTCAAACACAGAACTTCTTCCTCAGTCATCACGGGAGGTCCAATCATCTTCTTCACGAAAACCGCAGATGCATCCAACAGTTGGAAAACGAGTGCATCCTATTAAGTCAGGTGCCAAATCTTCCATCTCCTGGCCAGGGCTCAATCATTCATGAGCTCCTTTTTGGCAGCTTCTCAGCAGCTTTGTGTAGAACTCTCCACTCTGTTCTTCAAACATGACTCTCATTCCACAAAAATCTTGTATTACACATTCCCACTGATGTTCCCTGGTGCGTGGCAATGGCCAATCCCAAAACACTTCACTGGCATTAAGCATTTTTAGGATTATGGTATATGGAGCCCCCACCCTTGATTCAGTTTTGTGACTCAGGCATCAGAAGATAATTTCTCAGCAGCAGCATAAAGCTCTGCTTTTCACAATTTAACTGCATTTCTACAGAGAAACCCGAGTTATCAGGCAGTACAATTCCTGGTGCTTATTCTTCCTTAGGGTGAAAAAGAGAAGGAAACTAGACACAAGGGGAAATCAAATGAAACCAGAGATGTCCTCTTCTTAGTAAAATGTGTGTCATATTTACTAGAAATTTCAGGCTACTGTTTTGTGGGGAATATTCTTTACAGTCAGTTTTTGGTGAGCCAGTACACAGCAGACTAGTCAAAACAACCAATTTAGGGACATAAAAAAGTAGGGGAGGGGGGCTCCTTAGCATGAGTTCGATCCCTGCCTGCCCCAGAGGGGATCCACATGGCAAGACAGGCCTCTCCTGACCAGCCCACTGCTCCCCTCAGCAGTGTACTTTGTCAGTCGGCCTGTTCAGCTCCCCACTCACTCCCCTGCACCTCTGGCCTATACCCCAGTTCTGTATGCACAAATAAAAAAATATCTTAAAAAAAAAAAAACAAAAAAAGTGTGGGGGGGGTCCATGCAACAAAGCCCAGTCCCACCAATTACAAGCTGTGTCACCAGCCACAAGATTCTGAGCAAAAAGTTAAGCTTTCTTAAATATCATTTTGCTCATCTATAAAACAGGAGACTAATCGACTTCTGAGAAAAGGCAAGGGAGAAACAAAGACCCTTGCTCTGCACTTAACAATACTTAAAAAGACTATTTATTGGTCTGATTCGAGCCCAAAATTCCCACTGGATTATTTAACCTTGATAGTAAATGCCCATCTGACTGCTCTTTAATATCATTGTACTGTATGAAACCTATGTGCCTTTCATAGCTCATGGTCTAGCAGAGGCAGTTCAAGGAAAAGACATCCTTTATTTTCTCATGTAAATGACTTCTTCAGCTAAGATCAAAATCCTGAAACTGGCAATTCACTACCCAAACTCCCCACTGCCACCATTACTCTTCTGCTTATTTAAAGTTTGAAATACACCAAGAGCACCTGGAAACATTCTCTTGAGAAACCTTACAGCAATATGCTATTATTCTTCCAATACAGGATAATAGGACCTAATAAAACATTTTCAACCCCCTCTCTTTGGAAAAGTGTTTTCCAGATGGCAGTCAGATGAATGTGTCAGGGGTGTGTCTTCTATAAAGCAGAAAGCCTGATGAGTGCAGGCATTCTCTGGGTAATTAGCTTGGGTTCACCCCAACCAAACACCCAGCATTTAGCTGTTAACACAAAATGATTTGCCTTTTGTCTCAGGACAAAGACTTCCAGTATTTCAAGGCTTCTACATTGCAGAAGAAATTTTCTGTTATACCACAAGAAGGGGAGTATTTCATTCCCCTACATACTCTCCTCTGCTGCCCAGTTTTCATTCTCTTACACATGTAACCCCAGTGGGCAGACTAAGTGTCTTCTAGCTGGATCCTTGGACCCTAGAACTGTGCCTGGACACATACAGGCATTCAAAAAAAGAAAAACACATTCTTTGTAGACGCCATGTATTCTACAGTAGGTACTACTAAATCCAGCTAAGATTCAATGATGCGGGTTCAGACATACTGCAAGAATTGCAGTGGTGATGAATGTACAACTACATTAATGTATTGGGATTATTTTAATTTCAGGAGATCTTCATACCCTGTGTGCTTCACAACACCCTTTAGTAGTTTACTACTTCCACTTTTAGAATGTTCTTAGTGCCCACATACTACTTCAATTTAGTCAAGCATCAAGCAGTCATCTGGTGGATCTCAAAAAAGGTCATGATCAGAATCATGACACTCTCTAGTGAGGCACTTAACAGCACCTGCTCCAAAGACAGAACTGGGATCACTGTGTCTGCCTCATAATGACCTGGATGAACTTGAACAAGTTAATTATAAGCTCCATGACTCAATCTCCCTTTCAAAAGAAATAATGGTCTCAAGACTCCTTTGTGGAGCTGTAATAAGGACTAAAGTTAATATTGTACAGATGGTCCTTGGTAAATATCTACCATTTAGAACTATTTTAAGGAAGTTAACCCAAATAAAGGTTTGACTGTTTGTATGTGTGAGATCATTTTACAATCTATGTACTCTGTCCCTGTGAGATATGAAATCATGTGTTTTTTTTTTTTTTTTTTTTCAAAAGACAGAAGCAGGGACTTGAACCCTGGTCCCTCAGGTTAAAAGCCTAATGCTATCCAGACCCCTTCAGATAAAGTTTGGAAGTGAGTAAATGAGAGAGAAATATTCAAAAACTACCAAGGAAAATTTTGGCAGTCTCCTATAAAATCAAACATGTACTTAACGATATGACTCAATAAATGCACTCCTGAAACATTTCTCTCAGAGGAAAAAAAATGAAGACTCACTCAAAAGCCTGAAAACAATGTTCATAATAGCTCACTCTATAATATCCCACAACTGGGAGGGGAAACTCCAAGAAATCTTTCAGTAATGAATGGCTAGGCAAACTAAGATGGAATACTATTTAGTGCCGAAAAGGGACCAACAACTTGGGAGGGTCAAGAGAATAATGCTGAGTGAAGAAAGTCAGTCCCATAAATTTACATCCTGTTTATTCCATTTATGCAACATTTCTGAAATGACAATGGATCAGTGACATCCAGGGGCTTAGGGACACACATGATGTAGGTAGCACAAGTGGTATTTGAGGTGATAAAACTGTCCTCTATCTCTGCTGTTGAGGTTATCACATGAATATATATGCGATAAAAACACATAGAACTCACACCATGTCATACGCACAACCCATACACAATTAACTTACATGCAAAACTGGTGAGATTTGAAAAGTGTAGATACAATCATACTGATTTCCTGATTTTGACATCATATTATAGTTATATATGAATATATCATTACCGGAAGTAGGAAAGGGGAAGACAGTAACTCCATGGAGAAAAAGTTTTCAATGGAATTATTTTTGGATGTGGTCTCCAGAAGAATTTTGGAGATCTGCCTCCGAGAATGAGGAGGAAGCCATATTTTACTTGGGAAGAATAGCCATCTCTTTGGAAACAGGCATTGTTCACCTATTTTTGACTGTGT
The DNA here is from genome assembly GCF_000260355.1 of Condylura cristata. NCBI lineage: Eukaryota > Metazoa > Chordata > Mammalia > Eulipotyphla > Talpidae > Condylura > Condylura cristata. The sequence goes on from NW_004567105.1 coordinate 52,666,877, forward strand.
AAAATAGGTAGAATCTTATGGCCTTTAGACGCAGTAAATTGGGACCAGCAGGAATAAATATCTTAAGGGCAAATAAACTAAACCTACTCTGCCTCAATCTAAAAACAAAGATCCTGGTAACTCTGCTTTCAGGACCACCAGGTAGGCTAATCAGGGATGACATTCCACATCCAAATCTACATTTTGTCGTGGATGCCTTCACCTTAGACCAAAGAAGTTGAGTGGTTCCAAAAGAGACTGCATGTCTAACCAAATATGATATATTTATTATCAGTCCCTTTGTAGAAAAAACTTACCAACCCCAAGATAAGCAAGCTCAGGAACCAGGCCCGAGAAACAATGAGGTCCTTGACAGTCAGTGCTATCCCTATCAGCAAGATGTTGTGGCCACTACCCAAATGGCTTTTCCCTTGTTTTTGTTATCTTTTCAGACTAGTAACAGCAAAGTCTAGGACTGATGTACCTGTCTAGTGAAACAGTTTTCACCCCAAAAGCGAGAGGGGAGACTGGAATCCTGACCACCAGACAGCCTCACCTCCACCAGGACTCAAAACCCAGAAAGGGATTTGGAGCAAATGAAAGCCAAAAACAGAGCCAAGAAGGAAGATGTAGAGTGTGTAGAAAGCCATCAACCACAAATCAACTACAGTTTGTCTTTTCCCTGGTTCAACACAAACACTGGGTTTTCTGCCAACCTGACCAATAAGAGGTGTTAATCATGTCAATATTTGCTAAGCCTAGGCTTCTATTTGTTTACTTTCATCTTCAAGCAATTCCTTTGTATCTTTTATACTGTATTTTTATTCCTACTTTAGAATGTTCTGTTTTCTTAATGTTCTTACTTTGGTAGGGAGAGTGGCCATACCCACACTGATAGCCTCTTCAATTGTGTGCCTATAGGGTGCTAATTTTCAATGACAAAGCAAACCAGGCAGCTCTAATGTTTTAACAACTTACTAGCAGCAAATGGGTTCTGTGGACCACAAAGCAACACCTTCCTTTAAGACAAAGGAGTATCTTGTTTGTTTAAAGTGCAGGCCAAATTTCCAGTTACCAAAAGCTTATAAGAGGTATAAAAAGGGAGAAGGATATTTTCAATGATATCATTTAAACATTTTTAAATTTTATGACTCCCTAAATCTTAGATATCATGGATCATATTCCTAGCAGGTTGACCTACACTGAGAATTTCTAACTCTAAGTTTTCTTCCAGCTAACCAAAGTCAAACTCTTACTAGTTAGGATGGAGGAAGAACCACTGATGGGGGTAGGGAAGTATGGGAAAGCAAATATGAGAAATATATCCTTCCTGCTTAAAGTAAATCTTGCAAGATCCAAGTTCAAATATAGTCATCTCCTGAGTTACACCACAAACCCACCCGGCTTTGCAGTCACTCTTGCATTCCCTGCAGCAGCTTTTAGGTCTTCTCTGGGATTACTCTAAGTTCATGCAGCTCTTCTAGCTCACCCAAAATGAAAAGCTATGATCACATACTGGCCATATATTGGCCTCTTGAGAAATGGTACATTTCTACTTATGAGAAGTAATATCAATTTCACAGGTTTCACAATGCACAAAAAGTGAAGCCAAGATTGTGGGAGACGATATTTGAAACCTAAAGCTCAAAAGTTAACTTCAGCACATCTGCCAAAAATGATTTTCCAGAGTTGAACAAAGGCCTGACACAGTAGGTGACACCTCTTTATCAGCTCCCAGAACTCCAGGGCATGTAATTAGCACTCAATTAGTTATTAATAACTTAATATTCACACATCTGCTGAAACTCTGTAGGTGCAGAGTATAATTTAAATGCAATTGTGATCATCTCTGTTCAGGTAGGTGCTGTATACATAATAGATTTGCTTCTGCAGGGCCCCAAGGGGGTAAAACTGGAAGTCTAATCTATTCTTTTTACAGCGTAAAATGATCAACTCACGAGGGAAAGGGGCATCCTGACTGATATAGAAGAACTATATTAAACTTAACTACTGTACAACACAATCAAATTTACCAGCATTTTGCTGACTATCTACTATCTATCTACCTACATATATATAAAATCACTGTACTAGGTTAAAATGCCTTAAAATGCTTCTAAGAACGCTAGCATATCAATAATTATTTATAGTCATTATTACGTACCAGCATGCTCTACGCACTTACATACATATCACTTTATTTGTTATTTCATTTACTCCTCACAGCCACTTGTGAGTAAGTCCAATTATTAACCAACATTTTGTACATAGGGAAACTGAGGCAGACATTCAAGTCACTGATGGAAGAGCATAAAATTTTATTTTGCCCAGCAGTTTTCAAACTCAGTTCACTCTATACTACAGCCTTTGCTTTTAACCACTAAGCTAGAGTGAGTCACTTTTTGATAAGTAGTATATAAAACTCTGTATCAGTGGGTTTATAAAGGGAAAAGTGAAGTCCTATCCTGAACACTTTTCCTTCACTTGGCCACCTTCACAAAAGGCCTAGGCAGTGTTCTTGTTCTCATATTAACACTGACTTTATATGAATTATTTCCACTCAGTATCATCCTGTTTCTCATTTTTAAAATGAGACTCATATTTCATCTAGAGACTTTTAAAAAATACCCTCCCCCACTCCCAGCTTGAAAACCAAATCGCTCACAGTAGCTACTGGGCTCTAGACTGGGATTTGGAAAAACAAACCAACTTCATTTCCATCCTTTCAAGGATGGTCCAGTCTTAGTACCAGAGTAAGTAAAGAGAAAGGAAAGGAGGAAAACAGGGAGATTTGGGAGGGGCACAACCCATTCTCTAAACAAAATACAAGGCTCTGTGAGGTCTCCAAACAGCCCAAGCAGCTGCCTGCACCCAAGCCAACCAACCAAAGCATCTTCAGTACTAGCAAGGATCCAAACGCTGCAGAGCCAGGTCCTGGCTATTTCACTCACAGCACTTGGTGCTTACACAGGAGCTTTTACCTTCAGACTAATAAATGTCAGTGCCATTTCCATTTGATGGAAATGTTGAATATTCATTTTATTTTACAGAAGCTACACAGCCACACCTAAGTAATAAAGATAGCATGATCCCTGCTTAGATACCACAGAATACTGCTGCTTTTTAAGATCAAGGAACAGGCAGGCAGTTGTGTAGATATTTGTGGATATCTAAGTAAGTTTATGAAACAAAAGATATTAAAAATATTAGGCCTGTGGACCTCTCTGGTGGTGCGACGGCTTAAGCTGCAGCATTGTGAAGCTATCTGCAGCCCACTGCAGCATGAGTTTGATCCCTGGCCAGGGAGGTGACCCACATGGCACAGCAGACCTCTCCTGTCTCACCCACTGCTCCCCTCAGCAGTATATTTTCAGTAGATCTGCTTGTTCTGCTCCTCATTCTGTCTCTGGTGAATTCTCTCACCTCTGGTTTGCACCCCAGCTCTTATATGCATATAAAATAAATCTTTTGAAAATATATTGGGCCTGGCATCAAGAAGCTTACTGTTCTGGGGATGGGGGTGGGAGGGAGGTTGAATTCATTCAAAAGAAAGCTAAGCATTTCATAAGCAAAGCACACAATTAAAAACTACCCAAACCCTGGGGCTGAATAATACTATACTTAGTATTACTGAGAAACTTATTTAAGAAGGATCTAACATTCAGCTAGAAAGATTTGTCATAGCATGCATAATATCTAAAATTGTAAACATCATCCATTTAGCAATAAGAAATTAGTTAAATAAAATCATTGTACAAGCATTAAATCAGGTATTTCTGGAAAGTTAATTATAAAGATATTTAATGAATATTTAATGGCATAGGACAACATACAAAATAAAGTTTAAGGAAAAGAGCAGATTACAACAGAGTACAATGGTATTCATTTTCATCAAAAAATATGCAAATATGCACACATACAATACATGAGATATTCAAAGTGGCTAAATCAAAGTATATTTATTTCTTGTAATAAAGACGTGTTTTTTTATATTAGGAAAGGCTTTTTTGAAGATACTCACTCTATATCTATTTTTTTATTTTTAATTATGGGAAATCTCAAACAATCACTAAAGTAATAGAAGTCCCACCTTCATATACACCAGCCAAACTCAGATTATGAATGTGTGCCCCCCTCCATGCATAGTATTCGAGACAATCTGAATTAAATAACTTCATTCACAAATACTTGAAAGTTAGGGGTTCTTTCTTTAAAAATCCATCAAACTATTGTCACTCCTAAAATATGCTGCTTCCAGATACTATCCAGTTTCCAAAGAATATCCAAAATCCTAAAAGTCTCATTTTTACAATTCAATTCATCCAAATACAGTACAAAACTTGGCTGGCATTTTTTTTTTATTTCCTTAAATTTTTCATCTATAGTTTTTCCTTGCGATTTATTCATTAAAATATCCTAACCACTGGCCAGTCTGGAATTTGCTTATTGTATTCCTACCATGTCTTTTACCACATTTTTTCAGTCTTCTGTAATTCTTGCAAATTGCTACTTGAACAGATGAATTGGGCGTTTTTATCTGTTTTTGGCAGGGGGCTTTCAAGATGACTTCCTAGGAGGTAATGTGTTCAACCATCAGGGATTCATAAAATCTCGCTGTTTCTCTAAGATATTATCATGGTAGTGCCCCCATACTTAGACCTATAAATTCAAAGCAAAATAGCAATACCCTATTTCCAGCACTCTGTCTTCACTTTTAGCTACAATAACTTTATAAATAAGAAAAAAAGGCCTCCCTTCATCTAATTTTGGTTGTTAAAAACTACCCTTAAGTTTAAAAGTATACACATATCTAAGCCTAAAGGTATACATTACTTTAGGATGGCCAGAAACCTCAACCAAGAGCTTCATTATTTTCTATTTTCAAGTCAAGTGTGGAGCTCAGGATTCCCAAAGCATCAGGATGGGTGCACGTGAGCCCACATCCCTTCAACACAGAGGCAGCAAGGACACAATGAGGGACGGACTCGGGAGGCCTCCTTCCTCCCTGGGTCCTGTGGCCCAGTGCAGACCTGTTCAGGGACCAGAGGGCTTCCTCACTGCCTAGGGCCAGCCACTTCCAGCTCATGGAACCAGACCACTCCTCAGCTGCTTGCTGAAAACAGTCAAAAGGTGCTGGGCTGCTCCCAGAACCCAAAACAGACAACTGTGAACCAACCAGAAGATGCCCCAAGGATGGCTGGGAAAGGGCCTCACTGAAGGGCAGGAAAGCAGAGCGAGCCGATAAAATGCACACAAGAAAAATAAAATAAAGAGTCTGAATCCAATTTAATGATGGTTTTACAAATTGGAGGCTGATGGGCCTGAGGCAGAGAAAGGCACTCACCACAGCAAGGGGTCGGGGTGTATGGCTGGTGGGCAGCTCTGTGGCTGTGAAAAATGGCCAGAGGAGGCAACTTAATAACTTGGGGTCAGCTCCTGGGCATCTGCCTTGGCCCTTTGATTTTTATAAACTAACAATCCAGGCGAGTAGGGAGCATGAAAACAGCTCTGCAGGTAAGCCCTGCAAGGAGCCCAACTGTGACCATGCCAGATTTCTCTCTAAGGCATCCAGATGAGGAGGCTGGGCATGACCTCCTTATTGCCAACAAGATCTCCTAAGAAAGCATTCATTAGCTAAATGTGTGTCAGCCCACAGGAAAGAGACCTGCACCATTAAATATAAATGTAAAACAAAATTAGACCCATCCATCCTAAATCTCAGATCTTTGCAGCAGGCAAGGCTTACTTTCTGCTTTTAATTTTTCTAAAAGGTGTAAGCACTGAAATGATAGCCCATGTTTCTTGATTTGGGCCACACCCCTTCCAAACCTAACAAAGAAACTATTTTTTTAACAGCGTCAAATTTCATGAGGCACCTGTTTATACTCCTAAACCTGGATTAAGTTTCTAAGAAGTATTGATGGTCCACAGAACCCATGAAAAGTCCATCTATAGTGAGACAAAACACAAAGGTGACAAGCCTTAAATTAATTAGAAACACTTACCTAAATAAAAGTTAGGACTGACTCAGTGATTTCACTTTAACCATTCATTAATAAAAAGGGGAGCACCGAAGTAAAGGAAAAAAAATAAGCATTTGTAAAATCTCAGGTTAACAGCAATAGTCATTGCCCAACAAACTATACGAAACATGACTGTAATCCACAGAATAACCACATGCTGCAGCTTCTTCCCCTCCAGTCACCCCACCCCCAGGTTTCCATTTTGCACCACTTATAAGTGCCCCACAGGAGCAAGGATTTTTATCTGTTTTTGTTCACTGCTATATCTGCAGCTTCCAGAACAAGGCTATATGCCTTAGATGTTCCAGATATATTTGAAGCTATGAGCAAGCTGTGGGGGGGGGGGGGGGAGAGTGGAGCAGAGGGGTAAAGCATGATGGGAGAAAATAATTTTATTCATGTCACCATGGTACTTCATAGCTTACAGGACACTCCAAGGAAATACCAAAAAATATGTCTCTAATGTAATCAGAACATAACCTTCAGGATCTCCTTTAGCTAAAGCTGGAGAGTTCTGTCCTGTCCTCCCCAACCTTCCCACCAAGTTCTTCAGAGAACACCCCCTCAAAAAATATTTTAAAAAAGAGGACACCATACAGCTTATCAATCTCACCTCTGAAGAGCAAATATCTTCCTATTTAAAGAGAAGTGAAATAGAAAAGAAACTCCAAAGACTGAGGCTCTATTCCACATCCATTTAATTCTGACAGTGAACCCCAAAAAATCAAAAACACAAAAACAAAAACAAAGAAACATGAAATATCTAAAAGCAAGCAGAACTTGAATAAATCACAGCATTTTACTAATTCCATTTAAAACAATGGTGTTTTGTGTTAAGACTTCATTTCTTTAAAACCTGAAAGTCCACTGTTGCAAGAATAATAAAGAGCAAGTTTGTCTAATGATAAAACTCAGACTCTGAATCAGACAACAGCTCAAACCCATGCTAGCTACAGAAATTTAAAGAGGTTCACTTTCTTCATCTGAGAATCATAGCCTCATCTGTTAAATGGGTCTCATAGTAACTCTCTTTTGGGGTGGTAGAAGGATTGAATGTGATAATGTACAAAAAGTACTTGGCACAGGATTTAGCCATTTGTAGATGCTCAACCAATTGTGTTCACAAAGATGAGAATAAAGATGATGGTGATATTGATCAACATACATCATGCAGTAAAGTCCATCTAGTATTGGAAATAGCGAGGTTATATACTGCATGTATATACTGTTACGGTTTCATCAGAAGAGAGCTTGCTTTCACCTTGGGGAATAACAAGATAGTGATGGCTATTCCTTGTGCACCAACCTCATTAGCTTCATTCTCTCTTCAGGGCACTGAATTTTCAAGTTCACATAAAGCACTCAACCAGGACACAAGACTGCCAACTGTGGGCTGTGAATAGGGCTTTCTGAGAGGGTAGACAGAGTGAGAGAGATGTCTGGATAGTAAGCAGGTGGGAACCTAGTCTTGGCAGCATGCAAGCCCTGTTAACCAACATACACAGTGTCTATAAGGCATTCCAAGTGTGCTCCCAGCTAGCTATGTGCTGAGTTATGTTTCACAATCACCACATAAGTTTTTGTTTTGTTTTGTTTTTAAATTTTATAATGCAACATGGCATTGCATTGTGCATCTCAGAAATTATTGAATGAAAAACAAAGAAGAATGCACCAGAAGAACACATATCACCTAAGTTCCCTGGAAAGAAAGATGGCAGCTCTTAAGAGTTAAGTGATAATTCTTCCACTAAGCATCTAGCATTGCACATTTACATGCTGTAAGCCAGAAGAAATCCAGATCATTAGGTGACAGCACTGGGCTGGATGTCCCCTGGCCCCTCAAAGATTAAATCTGTCCAAAGACCCAGAACCTGGGAATATCGCCTTACGTGGTCAAAGAATGAATATTATTATACATTGCAAACCAGATGAACAAGCTAGGGATTTTGAGAAGAGGCATTTATCCTAGATTATCCAGATGGACACTAAATCCAACCACAAGTATCCTTATATGGGGGAGGCTAAGGGAGATGTGACAAACAGAAGAGAAGAAGGCAATGTGACTATGAAGAGATGGAATCTCAAGTCAAGCTATGCGAACACTCACCAGAAACTAGAAAAGGCGGAGAACAGGTCACCTAAGTGGTTCTCCTTTAGAAGGAGTGTGGCCCTATTTAATTTCTAACTTCAGGCTTCAAAAACCATGAAGATTAAATTCTATAATTTTAAGTTTTGCTATGGCAGCCCCTAGGGAACTAATACAGCTACCTTACTCACTCACATGTAGAGTTCAATTATCATCTCCTCCCTCTGTCTACCAGGTAGACAGCAGATAAAATGCGATGACAAAGCATCAGTGCAGCTAAAACAAAGCAAAAAAGCAGGGAGATATGGCCTAATTATCAATATTTACAGAAAATGTAGCTGTTAACTGTAGATAAGATTGTCTCATATTTGAAGCTGATATATCAAATACATTCTTTGACTTATATAAACATGTACATATGCATATATGCATTATACATACACATATTCATGTCACTGTTTTTATTATCTGCATATTCACAACCAACCTGTAGTTTATAATTGTTTCCAAGAAAAAGATCTTATAACTTGACCCAGAGGTTCATGAATTCATGAATGTACCAACCACCTCCTGAAAATAATCAGAGCCCTCAATCCCTGCCAGTGGGGCGATCTCTGAGCCAAGATTTCTCCAAAGAGAGTCAGAAGACCACTACACTATACCTCCAAGGTCCACAAATTCAAGCTTTCTATATCTATATTCATCTAAAAATAAAACATTCCTAGTTATGAACCCCCAACCAAACAAGAACCCTGATAGCTATCAGTCAAAAAATATTTACCTACAATAAAACTTAAGTGTCCCGTGTTTATGGAGTTCCGATAAATTTACAAGATTCTTGAAAGATTCCCCAGCCCTCCACTCCCTACCTCTCCTACCCTTTATTTTTGGAAGCACTGCTCTATGGTACTGTCCTGATATTTTGCTAATATCATAACAAAAAATGAACAAAAAAAACCCCACTACCCATGATTATTAATTTAAATATACTTAATCTTGAATGAAGAATATGCATCATTTCCATTATAGCATCTGAAAAGAACTAATAATAAAAGACACCTCTCCTATCTTAAGTCTTTTGGTTTCTACACGGCATCAAAGTCTCAGGTATGTGAATAGTTACACCTAATAACATGGTACTACAACTTAGAAATAATAGCTGAAGGTTTGTTCAACAAGTCCAAGGACAATCCCCTTTCAAAAGGCAACCCAGAATGTTTTCTTTATGTTCTTAAAATTCCACAAGACTGAGTCATAGCTCCAAGTGACAAGTGAAATCTGACTATGATACAGCGATTACACACAGTTGTTTTAACAAGATTATTCTAGTCTAAATAAATCACAATTCACAGACTTGAATGATAAAATGGCTATCCTCATTTATCAACATCACTAAGGCAGCAAGATCCTCAAAGGTCTGAGATGAGTTCCTTGTAGGAATTTTATCTATATGGTAACCAGCTGAATTCGGGTATGACTGACTTCCTTATAGTGCATGGCCAATAATGAGACACACACAACACACACACACACACAACCAGATGCCAGTAAACACTGCTCAGAAAAAGGCAGTGCAGAGCCTGTTCAGTTATAAGAAATCTCAAGCTTCCTTTGCTTTGTGACAAGACTCCAAAGCAATGGAAATATTCTGCTTGTTCTGTGTTAACTCTGGCTTTGGCACTGAGGATAACTAGAAAATTCTCTCAACTCTGTTTTCTTCAGTACAACCCTGACTTACTTGACCTACATATGAGTTACTTTGCATGGATTCCTTCCTCCAATTCTCTCCCTAATCTTGAAAAGTTAAGTGCTACTGTTATCCTCATTTTCCAGATGTGACTATCAACCAAGATAAGCTTCAAGGAACTCGCTCAAGGTCATTATGATAATAAGTGGTAGAAGAGCCAGAATTCAAATTCTGGTTTAAGAGGGAAATGAAACAACTCTCTCATCTAACTAGAGATGAGAAGTTGTCACAGATAATCTGGTCATACCAGGAAGAAATAAAAGGATGTTTTTAATAACTTGAAATAATCATACTAACATGACAATGTATTAGTCTGCTAATTATATACAGACCAGTGGCTGGAAAAGAGATGGCCCCTCTTCCTCCATAGTAGCAAGTCATGTGGCCAAGACATTACCCTTCAATGGAACAGTAATTCGATCTGTGATTTGGCTGAAGAGAGACTGGTGATTTAACCAACTGGCACATTATACAAGGTTGGAATGAACAGATCGTACCAAATAAATCAAAGAAAATGTCAAACATCCCACAAGGTAGAAGCAAACTAAACCCAACAATGAGATTTTGCATGTAGAATGTTATGCACAGATTAACCAAAAAGTAAATACAGTGCAGGTGCCGGGAGAGGCCACAGTATTCAGTACAAAAAGCAACTGGAACCAGTATTCCCACCTGCATTATTCATAAAAGTCAAGAAGTGAAATCTACACAAGAGTCCATCAATTGACAATGGATTATTATAATGTGGTATATTCATAAGTGGACTATTACTTGTCCATAAAAAAAGAATGAGTTTCTCAAACATAAAATAATATGGACAAAAAAAGCCAGTGACAAAGACCACATTTATATTTCTACAATTCTATGAAGTGCCCAGAATAAGCTAAATTATAAAGGGAGAAAAGTAGGCTAGTAATGACCTAGGGTTGCCAGTGAGGGCGGGGAGCGGGGGGAGTGAGGGAAATGAGGCAGATACTGCTAAAGGCTATGGGGTTTTCTTTAGTGGATGATGAAAATTGACTGTTGTGATTCACACAAACTGAATATTAAATGAACACTTTAATGGGTGAATCATGGTATATAAATTATATCTCAATAAAGCTCAACAGATACAATAGTAACAACAACAGAAAATCATCTGGAGCAACATACTATGAAAGAAAAGCTGACCTGACCTTCAGATTGGTTCAAAATAAGAACTCAACAACAAAAAAGATTACCAGAATGAAGCAGTGAGCCTGTCAAGGCTGGACATATTCAAGCAGGGGTAGTTTAACTTTTTGGACAAGAATACGACCAAAGGAATTTATTTCAATATGGAATTGATAAACCAAAGGTACCACCTTTAAAACACTGAAACTCTAGATTTCAATGTGGAATTGATATATCAAAGGTACCACCTTTAAAACACTAAAACTCTAGTTGTCATGGGTGACATTTCAAATGACTGATGAATTAGTCACTGAATTAGACTATGTTTAACAGTATAAAATGTGGAGGCTGGTTATGTAAAATCAAGTCCATACTCTACTATTTAATACTGAGGTCTTGGTCAAGTCTATACTCTACTATTTAACAGTGAGGTCTTGGAGAAGTAATGAGCACAAGACCAACTTTCTGCTTTGTAAAATAGTTTTTTTTTTTTTTTGTAGTCATTATTTTAAAAATCAACTTCATATATTAATTGGTAAGAATTTAACGATATAATGAGACCCTTCTCATAGATTCCCACTGAATTTTTTTAGCCACATGAGCCATAGCATCTCAGTATCTTCGGTGACATTATGTGAACTATAATGTAAATATATCTTAACACTGATATATCATTCAACAACATTCACTGATTAAGGAAGGCAGAACCCTACCCAAAACAGAGAGCCCAACAACAGGCTCCACAACACATATGATGTTTTCTAAAAAATATCTAAAAGTTTGAAAAAGCAGTAGTGCTATTTTAATCCCTTCACAAAAGCATAGTATATAGGACAGTATATACTGTCAACTCTCCCAACAAAACAATGCCTCAAACTATGCAACTTATTAATTCAACACACTGTATTTTTACATTTATCCTACCTTTTTGTGCTTTCTCACACTCGACAGCTTGTTTTTTCAACGGCTCATTTACTGAATGTTATTTTAACATTGGGAATACAAGTCCCATGCAATCAAATCATGCCAGTAATATGGCTGGTTGACAGGCCACAATGAGTAGAAGTTAGGTCTTTATTACACACTCAGCAAGTCCATATGTGTATTTTACAAGGTCTCAGCTCTCCTTCGAACCTTGTCTATTATAAATACAGGCTTTAGATATATTCTCACTTTGAAATCACTTACACCATTGACTATTTGCAGGGCAAAGGAATGCAATCAAACACTAAAGCTTCAAGGAGATTAGAGAACTGCCAAGGTCTGAACTATATCAACAGTTTGAAATCAGCTCATTCAACAGTGCTTTGACAGTATTATACCCGCAAAATAAACATGGCAACAGTGTGCACATCACACAGACATCACACACCAACATTTATTCTGAAACTACAAGGATACATCCCTTCACTAGAGTTGTTCCCGAGGGCAAGCACAGCCATCCTTCTTAGACAGCTACACCTGAAACAAGGCTGCCTGGGGCAGTACGTGCACAAGAGAGGAAAGAAGAAACCTTCAAATCCCCACTCTGTGGGGATCAAGAAGGCACGTTATGTCTTGCAATCTAGTTTGTACTTTAAAATGAGTAATTCTCGTTTAGTTTTATTTTGTACAGGAAAATCATTTGACAAAATGCAGCGCCATTTCATAACCTTTTTAAAGATTTATTTATGCAGGCATGCAAGAACTGGGGTACAGGCGAGAGATGTGGGGGGGTGAGAGGATTCACCAGAGACACAGTGGAGAGTAGAACAGACAGATCTACTGAAAAATACTGCTGAGGGGAGCAGTAGGGAGGAGAGGAGAGGTCTGTTGCGCCACGTGGGTCAGTTTGCTGGCCAGGGATTAAACTTGAGCTGCAGTGGCTGCAGATAGCTTCATAGTGCTGCATTTTAACAGGTTGTACCACCAGGGAGGGCCCTCGTAACTGTTTTTTGTTCATGACTGTTAACTGTGTGTGACTGTTTGTTTGTTTTTTTTTAAGATTTTTTCTATTATTTATTTATTCATACAGAACTGGGGTACAGGCCAGAGATGAGGAGGGTGAGAGGATTCACCAGAGACAGAGCGGGAAGCAGAACAGGCAGATCGATGAAGTACACTGCTGAGGGGAGCAGCGGGCGGGTCAGGAGAGGTCTGCCGTGCCATGTGGTCACCTCCCGGGCAGGCAGGGATCGAACTCATGCGGAAGTGGCTTTAGTTTCTCGGTGCAGTGCTTTAACCCGCTGCGCCACCAGGGAGGGCCTGTGTGTGACTGTTTTTAACAATCAACTCAACAAACTTGGAAAAAAGGGAACTTCTCAACCTGGTAAGGAGCATCTGTGGAAAAGTCACAACAACAGTAAAACACTAGAGGGTTTCCACTTCTAGCCTGGAGGTCACTGCTATTTACTTCTATTCTAAAGGTTCTATCCAGGGAAACTGGACAAGAAAAAGAAATAAAAGGCATTCAGATTTGAAAAAAAGAGGTAAAACTCTAATTCCAGATGGCATGAACTTCTATATAAAATTGTAAGGAATCCACAAAAAAAAAAAGTTTAAAAAAGCTCAACACAGTTGCAGGATACAAGAGGAATATACCCAAACCAATCTAATTTCTATATATAAGCAACAAACAATCTAAAAATGAAATAAAAAAAAAACTTATGTTTCAGCCTGTCCCAAATAAATTCCAAATTTCTAGACAATCATCCCAATGATCTTTCATTTCTGTCTCTTGTAAAGCTACCTAAATGGTTCCTTAAGCAACTAGACTCATTTTTCATGTAATCAATACTTATCTAATGCTTCCTCTGTGCCAGGCAAACAAAAATGTCCCTGCTGTCCCCCATCATAAAATTCCCATGCTAGGTGGGAACAATGATAAGAAACTAATGAACAAAAAATTACAGTTTCTGATAGTACTAAATGTTGTAACAAAAATAACAGAGAAGATAGAGGCTGATGGGAGGGTAGGGTGAGGCCTCCAGACAGAGGTCAGGGAAGCAGTCCTGCTCTTTTGTCTTGATAGTCTTAACAACAAGCCACACCAAGAATGGTGGCTTTCTATGCAACCACAACAGTTAGACAGCAGATCTGTTTATACTGTGTGATTTCAAGGTTGTGAAATTATAATCGTTATCTTTGATACCCCAATCCCGATAACAAAAATTGCTATGGTGGAAACAAGCTTAAGTGTCTTCCTGAAGAAGCCAGCATACAGGGCAGTGAAGGAGAATGGGCTAAGATGAGTCAGGAGAGGAAGACAGAAACCCGATCATATGGGGCCTGGCAGGTCATTTTTCCAGAGTGCAAACGCTATCCTATATGTAACTGAAAAGTCAGCATGTGTGGGGTGACATGATGTGATCGCTCTGGTGCTTTGTGGACTAAATGGTCAGAAATGCTGAGTTCTAGCACTTGTTCATGTAATCACTTGGACAATTATAGCTTTTTGGGTAAGGTACATAAATATTTCTTCCCATTATCAAAGACACTGAGGGGGCAAATATTTTGAACCAGGCCAAGCCACAACCACATTGCAAAGAATGTCAAAAATTCTTTCAGCTGAGCCAGTCTTTTGAAAGATCCCACAAAGAGTTCTCCAAATAAAGACAGCAACTTTTTTTTCTTATTATGGGTAGGTGACCAAACAAAAATCTTTGATTTGGGGAATAAAAAGTTTGCTACTACTATGGTATTGGCATATGGGTGATTTGGTGATGGGAAGACCACGGGGTTTACAAGGGAGATGGAAAAAGGCACAAAATGATGTAAAATAAACTATCTTATTTTTTAAAAGTTTGCTACTAGTAGAAAAGAACAGGATATTCAAGAATTAACCAGATTGTTATACTTTAGTATTTTAAAATGCTCATGAAACTTTAAATGTTTTATTTCTATGTGACTTTTGTATTTAAGAGGTAGACTACCAGAATAATGAAATTTGTTCATTAGGAGTTAGTGTAAATAAACCTCAGAGTGAAGTTCTAACAACCTCTTAAGTTAATGAAGATTTATTTCAAAATCTGCTCTGGCCCACAACTCCATTAAAAACACCCAAAATAGGGTCCTCCCTGGTGGTGCAGCAGGTTAAAGCACAGCACTAAGAAGCTAAAGCCACTTCAGCATGAATTCAATCCCTGCCCTGGAGGTGATCCACAGGTCGCGGCAGACCTCTCCTGACTTGCTCGCTGTTCCCCTCAGCAGTGTACTTCATCAGTCAGCCTGTTCTGTTCCCCACTGTCTTTAGTGAATCCTCTCTCCGTCCCTGTGAAGACCTGTGCCCCAGTTCTGTATGCATGAATAAATAAATCTTAAAAAAAATTAAAAATAAGGATGTCTTTTGTTGCAGAAAGCAAACCTACAACTTTTTCCAACTCATCCTATTTCCTACCAAGATGATCATCCATTTAAAGCACATAATCCAACTGACCAGTTCTTACTACCCTGCAGCCACACACACACACACACACACACACACACACACTTCAATGTACATCCAACCCCAGCCCATGCCACAGCCTGAGTAACTCCCCCAATCCTTCAACACTGGATTTCATTCCTGA
Organism: Condylura cristata; assembly: GCF_000260355.1. Lineage (NCBI taxonomy): Eukaryota > Metazoa > Chordata > Mammalia > Eulipotyphla > Talpidae > Condylura > Condylura cristata. The sequence continues at coordinate 52,682,411 of NW_004567105.1, forward strand.
TAAGGCAGTGTTTCGCCAGTCTGACAGAAGAGCTCTTTAAGTACAAAGGAGCCAACGGCTGAAAACAGGTGCATCCCTAATGCAAGTGAACACAGAAATCTCTAGGAGATGAACTGGACTCTGCCATTTATTATTACTTGACAAACTCCATGTGCCTTCAAAGGAATCTACACTAAACCTTTACCCTTTATATCTCTTCCTTAACTGAGACCACAAAAGTAATATCAGTTGCAAGCGTTAGGAAGGTATTGCTTTCCCGTTGATGCTCAGGGCTTGTAAGCCGCTTTGTTCATAATAGATCTCTCGATATTAGATCATGGAGACCTTCTCAACTTTGAGGCACAAAATGGCAATGCAGAAGAAGAGCTTGCAAAGCTATTTCACAGTTAACAAACCTACCGGTGTCTGTGTGTTCTTTCTGTGCTCCTTTTTCATCCAGAAAATATTTGTGCTATCTGAGATAGGCAACCTTGAAATTTATGAACTGCCTGAAGTAAATGCCTTAAAGGCACAGATGCCTCTCTCCAAGAATCCCTCTTCCTTGCCCCTCATCTGCCCATATGTTATCAATAAGAAGCAAGACCACAGTGAAAATAGATGGCAGATGTTTCACTGAAAAATTGCCCTCGTTACCTATACCCCGGAGAATGTATAAGGCATGATGGTTCCAAGACAACGATGCAAAGCTGGGTGGTTTATCAACAGAAATGCTTAGGAGCCAGAAGACCTTGAGAAAGTTACTCAAGCTTCCTGAGTTCCTTCCCTTCCTCTGAAAATGAGAGTGATTCTCACCTTGTAGGATGTGTTAGCTGGAACAAGTCAGACATTTCTTCATGTCTTCATTTCTTTGTCTGTACCTGCACAGGGTCGGGGTTGGATCCATTAACAGTCATTCACTCTATCCTTCCTCATCTCACCTCCTAACTGTTTCTATATCATCATACTTTTTTCCTAGATACAGATAATTTAACATCACTATGATGATTCTAACCTTGGAAGTTGATGGGGCAACATTGCTAGAAAAAGTAAAAAGGTAACAAGAAAACATATTACAGGGCAACCCCAATGTGAAATGGGTTGCCTGACTGTGAGTCTTCACCCACACACTTAAAAAGGACTTATGGGCCCTCCCTGGTGGCGCAGCGGGTTAAAGTACTGCACTAAGAAGCTGAAACCACTTCCGCATGAGTTCGATTCCCGTCTGCCCCGGAGGTGACCACATGGCGTGGCAGACCTCTCCTGACCCGCCCGCTGCTCCCCTCAGCGTGTACTTCGTCGATCTGCCTGTTCTGCTCCCCACTCTGTCTCTGGTTAAGTCTTTCGCCACCCCTGAGTCTCTGGCCTGTACCCCAGTTCTGTATGCACAAATAAATAAATCTTTAAAAAAAAAATAAAAAGGACTTATAATGAGACAACTGTAGACACACACACCAAAAAAAGGTAATAAAGGATTAATTTTCAAAAAAAAAAGGGGGAGGGCAAATGAAGAAATTAATAACTTGTGGAGAAAGAGAGAAAGACAAATTGGTGAATGTGTCCTACTTAGTTCCAATGAGCTGAAACCCCAATAGCACACTGAAAGTCAGTGAAAAACCAAGACTCCCCCAAGGCCCACATATCTGGCTATATTCCAAACCTGACTGCTTAATTCCACCTTCAGTTCCCAGCAATCCTCCCTTTGGTGGTGATGATATTATGGGATTTGTAGTCCTTGTGTCTTGGATTGCTTTGGTATGGGGTTCCATAAAAACTATGTTGTGGAATTTGTTCAAGCCATCCTTTCCCCCAAGCAGACAGACCAAGGAAATGGAAGGGAGCAGAAAATGTTTTGTCAAGTTTAGTTTGCCTTGTTCTTCCGAATCTAGCAAAGAGTTAAAAAGTTGGTACTCCAGAAAAATACTTGTGAATGAAAGAAAATGCAAAATTGGAAGACAAGGGATAAATCTATCTATGAATCCCAGTTTATCTCAACTTTATAAACTTAAGGTCTAAGGTATGACCCAAAGCACCTTGGCAATGCTCTAGTTTAGCCATTGTTCTCTTTCAACAGGAATGTTTGACCAAAGGGCAGAAAGATTTTCCTTGGCTCTGTTTACAGTGAAATTGCAAAACATTAAAACCACACCTTGTTTGACCTTAGTAAGCCCAGGGAACAAGAGAATAGATTTATTTATTCCCTCAAATTCTCCAATTTGATTCTTTAATATTTTAAACTATTTTATTGACTTTTTAACTGCATTTAGCAAATAAAGAATCCTCCCATTGATAATTAGACACCTGCTAATTCCTACAAAGGCATTCTCAGAAAAAAAAAAGTGAGGTCTGGTGAATAAAACATTTCTTTTATTCCACAGGGTCAAGTTCAATTAAAGGAAAATGGGTCATTAAATAAAATCTGCCAATTCTTTTTGTCTTGGTTATTCCAGTTAATGGCCATATTTAGATTTAGATTTCTTCCAGGTAAAAGGTTAAATATTAAAATATTCATTACTCCAAGAACTTAAAAAGAAGTAGGTCTTGTAAAATCAACAGTCATCACAAAAACTGGAACACAAGTCATTATTATCTTTTAATTTTCTAAAATGAAAACTTTAAACATTCCAAAATAGAGAAGACTCCTCAACAATTATCTTATATGGGAAACCTTATTTCTTTTTACTCCCTCACCCATTCCCCTGTTCTGGCTGGATTAATTTAAGGCAAATCCCAGACATCAACATTCCCTTCATAACTAATTCAGCAGTTATCATTAAAGGATAAGGACTCATTTAAAAGCTATAATTTCAATACTGCTATCTTGTCTATATTATATCTAAAAAGTAATAATACCACCATAGATTTCATACCATCCAAGTGTCCCCATTGCAATACAAAAAAGAAAATCAAGATCCAAAGTCCATACATTGTATTTGGTGAACATATCCCTTTAATTCTTTCAATCCATTGGTTCTCCTCTGCCTCTTTAAAGTGTTCAATATATTAGTTCAACAAACAGGGTCATTCAAAAGTGCAAAATTCCACTCATTCTGGGTTTTGTTGATTGTGTACTAGGGGTGTCATTTACTGTATACTCTGTGCCTAACATTTCATCAAAAGGTTTGACCTGATTCAATTATTTTATTCCAAAAATACAGATGGGGAGATGGGTGATGCAAATTGAACTGGATGACATTTCTTTTTCAAATTACTCCTTTATTATACTTATGACTTTATTTCATTTTATGTATTCTTCCTTCTTGTATAATGTACGCTATCTCTTCTCAGTACACCCCATAAAATTCCCCACCAATTCCCCTGCACCATCAACATAGTCCCTTGTGCTCTTCCCTCCTCTGGTTTGATCTCTCTCCCTCTCTTCCCCTGCAGAATGTATCCGATGTATCATTGCCAGTTAATTTTGCTTTTTAATCTATCATAACTATTTTTTTCCTGATCCCTTATTTGGTTCCCCTACATTCCTCCTATAAGTGAGCCGTCCAATATTTTTATTTTTCTTTCTGGCTTATTTCACTAAGCATAATCCCTTACAGCTCTGATTTGAATGACAATTCGGTGATTTGCCTAACAGAATTTCTCCCCACTCCCTTGTGTGAGGAGACATCCAGCAACTGGATACAGTCACCCCATCCCTAGCTGGACTGCTGACTGAGAAGACTAAGAATGTGTGGGTGCAGAGAGAACTAACCCCAATGTCATCTTTCTCCTGTTATCACCTTTAAACATTCCCAATTCCTTGATACACATAGATCTAGAATACAAAAGCCCTAGATGAAAAACTACACTCACCCATTCCACATGTTGCCAAAATGGAAAATGTTACTCCTTATATCTCATGTTAAATAAAAAATGGAATTCAGGCTGCAACAATCCCTTTTTAATAGCATACCAGCAGGCCAATATAGATTTTCAAGCAATAAGTAATTTCTACTATCACTGCTAAGGCGGGGAGGGGAGAGAGAAACAGCCTTTCGTTTTTGCTACTGCTGTCAGGATGGACAATTAGAGTAGGAAAATGCATGTTTAGTTTTTTAAAAAGCTTTATCGGGAAATAGGCCACTATACAGTAATAAAGCAATAAGGGATGTCATCAATTTTACCTTACACTTAAATCACATGCTTGATTCCTATTCAGCTGTATTTCAATTATGCCTTTTATTTGAAGACATGCCCCTACAAACACATAATGTCACCTAAAAGTGATCTTAAAAAAGAAACCCTGTTGGGACAATAAAGTTATTTATTTAATGCATAACTACTCTGCTTCACTCAGGAGGTAATGGTCTCAATGCCTGAAATGTTTACACAGAAAAAGAAAGCAGCCGAAAGAACACCGTGTTAACATTTTTCCCCAAATTGAAAGAGTCGAAAAAATCAGCAATGATGAAGCTTCAGCTTTTTAAAAAGTTTACACAGACAATGTGATTTAAGCAAGTCCCATCCAAATGAACTTATGTTAGAGGCTAAAATGTATAGTTGTATTTTTATAGGTAGCTATAAATATCCAGGGGAAGCCTGTCTTGAGTGCGTGGTAGGGTGACGCTCCAGGAAATCACTGTCATGTGAAGTTGCCAAGAGCGACTGTGTCCCACATGATGTATGACTGTGACCTCTTCCATATTTATCACGATTTCTAAAGAACGTGGAATAACAAACGGTAATCTCTCAAGTATTTCTCAGTCGTGGGCTTGAAATCTATGCAAGTGAATTCTCAAATCTAAGATTGCCATAAGATCTGATAATCACAGCCTACACTCTAACAAATGCCCCCGTCACACATATACTTCTAGATTCTAGAATCCAAAAGTGACTTATAAGTTAAAAGTCACTTTGAGGTGAGGGGTAATTTTTCATAACAAATTATTTGATATAGTTTTTAATTTTGTAATCAGAAAAAAGGATGGGGGACTAAAGTTACACTGACATGCAACATCTACAACCATTATAGTTGAATTGTGCTCCCAGAAAAGATAAGTTGGAACCCCCAATACCTCAGAAGGTAACCTGATTTGATAGGTTCTTTACAGAGATGATGACGTTCAAGGTCATTAGAATGGGTCTTAATGAATGATGACTGATATCCTTATAAAAGTGAAAATTTGGACACAGACATACATGCACAGAGAGATAATGTATCTCAGAAAGAAGAGAGCCATCTATTAACTAAGGAGAGGCCCAGAACAGATCCTCACCTCATAGCCTTCAAAGGGAACCAGATCTGTTGACATTCTGAACAAAAACTTTAGCCTCCAGAACTCTAATACAGTAAATTTCTGCTGTTTCTGAGTTAGGCACCTCCTGGTACTTTGATACAGCAACCCTAGGGAATGAACACATGCTTCTATATATAATATGTGATAATGGTAACAATAATTTAAAAAAAAAAAAGCACCAACTAGCAATCACTTTGCACATACTGTCATGAAATCCTTAAATGACCCCACAACCTAAGTACTATTATCCTCATTTTACAGAGAGGGAATCTAGAGTCTGGTACCAGCAATTGCAGTCTGACATACTATCAGGAACCTATTACAGGGACACAGTCATGTAATGTAGCATTTCCTTCAGCTAACAAGAAATCTGAAGATAGGTGGCTACAGGCAGGCAGGCAGCAGTCAGAATCCGAGTACTTAGGGCCAACCAGAGCAAGCTTGTGACATGTCCCAAGCAACAGCATTTTCTGAAAATGCTGGTCAAAGGTGCACTACTCTGTGCTATTTTTTGAGACCTCATGGTCTCAAAATAGCTGCTGCAGCTCCATAAGCATCAGATCTGTATTTCATACCTGAAAAGTCAAATGTGAAAAATCAAAGGAACAAACTTCACACCTGAATGAATCCCTCCAGAGCAGCTTTCCTTGAGAAGTTGGGGGATATATTTTTTAATTAGGTTCATTATCATTCCTAATGCAAGGTTACAGTTAAAAAGCAGGGAATGGATCTTATTAGGCATAGTTGAGACAAAGAGAAGTTATAAATTTATACAAGTTTATTGCTTTGACTTGGGAGAGAGTCAGGATTTAAATCCACATCATACTTGGAAGCACCAGGCTATACTGTACCTTTAACAAACCCAAAACCTTGTGAAGGGGTAGCTCTTAATATAAGAGTCACAGGTCTGGGTTTGCAGAACTTCTCCTAGGTTCAGTGGCCTCTTCTTTGGGTTTTTTAAGTAAATTAAGACCCTCTGAGTACATGTGTACAAGAAAAAAATCAGGCCACCAGAGTAAGCCTCTGGTATGTCCCAAACGCCAGCATTTTCTGAATAAATGTTTACTGCTTTACAATAAAATTTAGAAGTAGGCTTACCATGCCTACTCTTACCCCTTGGGTATTTGTTTGTTCCAACCAATATTTATAACCCTCAAACAGGTGAAGTTTTTCACAGGTAGTCCTTTCCTTGCTTCTACAAATAGCAACTGTAAGTTTTCTTCCTGTCTTCTTTAATTGCTCCTTCCCAATTATAGTAAACCTATATTTATAGGCATCCACTCTACTTCACTGCCAATACTATATTTCTACTAATTGAAAGGGATTTTCTTTCCCAATTTTCAATATCATCAGTCAGAAACTGAATTCTCTAGGCTTGGGGAAAGATAATGAAAACTTCCTTGAATCTCCGTTAATTGTTATCCTACCTCTAACTCCTGAACAAGTTACTTCCTTATAAGGGTTTTCATGAGAAAGTTTGAGCCTCTTCCTGCTCTAATATTTAGTAACTTGATCTATGGTGAAATCCTGTAATAGATAACCTTAGACAAAAAAAAAAATCCAACTAAAGTTAACTTCATGATCATGCTCCTGCCTCTTCGAAATGGTATGTAATCCCCCATTTCCCTCTGCATTATCCATACAGTTACCCTAGCCTCCCCAATCAAGCCAACCAGATTTCTCCCAGGAAGTTATCTGGCTCTTAAGTGAAGGGTCATCTCTAGACAAATACATGGTAAAAAAAAAAAAAAAAAAAAAAAAACAGAAAACAACTCATTCCAGCACTGTTGACCAATAGTCCCCTCTGTCCTAGCTCCTTCCCTTTTTAAGGTGTTTATCCCATTTTTCCTTCTTCATCCTGAGAATAAATCTACAGTACCCTCCCAATGCCAAACTGTGACTTTCTCATTTCAGGATCCTTGCCAAGGCTAGTAAATAAGGAATCCTGCCTGCATCACGTTGGTATGCTATGCAATACTCTGATGTTAAAAAATCAGTCTCCCCTCGACCATCAGGTGATGATGCCTGAAATTCTAGAAGGGGCAAATTTAGATATTATTACTTTCAGTAACAGTGGCAACATAATCATTGCCCTTTAGTGCTGTTAGGGTGTAAATATGATTTCCTAAAGACAATTTAAAAGAAGGGAAATGACTAAGGCATTTAATTTGGTTCATTAAGAGGCAATATGCTAACTGGAAATAACCAGAATATATTGCCCTTCATCTTAGTTCAGCAATCCATACAATTTATACTCTTTGCCTACTAAGGTGAGAGTGTTTTAGCAAGAGCCAAACTAGAAAACATTCAAAAAGACATGAAAAGTTTTACTTTACTCAGTTTCAAGATTTACATTTTTTGCATAAATCGGAAAAACACTCTCAATGGCAAGAGGAAAGTAATTTACAAGATTCATGGGTCTCTGTTATTCAGCAAAACTACGTCTTTACCTGCAGTGTCTAAAAAGTTGACAATATAATCCCGCAAATCAAAATGGGTGGCAGGTCCTCATATATGTATGGCAATCTGTCACTTAAAAGTAATCGCAACAACAACAACAAAATTAATCCAAAGTGATTGACAATGGAAAACTACAGATGTGTATTAGCTTCTGTTCAGCCCTAATTACCAATTAGCAAACTCCATTCTGAAATCCTTGCAATTCTCCCTCCCTAATTCACCTTCTCTAATTCCAAAGCCAAGTCTTCTGATTCAACCTAAAGCTGGCAACTAAGAATTAGTTCTTTAATTACTCAGTCAGCATGGTGTTGGGGAGGGAGGCAAGAAATGCAACCAACCACGACAAAGTTAAGACTTGGTTTCCACTCTGGTGAAGCCAAACTTGCTGGGGGGGGGAGGACAGTAAAACAACTATCACAACTGTGCACAGCAAAACTTGTCATTTTGGAATCTATGAGAGCTCTAAGTTGGCAAGAATGTGAAGGCTTTCAAGAAGCAAGAATTCCAAGAGCACAGGGACTCTGAGAAAAATAATTGCACCATAATTACATGGGCATTTACCTCATGCCAGGCCCCGTGCTGCCTAGATCACACCCTTCTCAATCCTACAGGGGCACACATGGGTTAGCAAGGGTCCTCATCTCACAGGTAAGAAAACTGATCACAGGAACTGACCTGTTTGCCTACTGAAATCATCTAACCAAAATAGTTTGAACTGAGTACTACTGATTCTTTCATTCACTCACTCAAAGACTATAACTATTCCAACTTCAAACCCCATATACACTCTAATTGACCTCAGAGGAAAAAAAAAAATTGGAAAATATTGTGTCCCAGCTTCCTCTGGCACAGAGGGAAGCAATAAGGAAAAGGAGGAGGGAATAAAGTAATGTGAAAGAGAAGAAAGGAAGAGGGGTGGGTGGGAGAAAACCACTGAGATAAATCAGGAAGTAAAGCTGGAAGGCACAGGTTGGTGAAAGCAGCAGGGGTGAGCTTTTCTTGACCCTATCTCTAGTCTACTTTCACAGGCGAGGAGAGATCCCATGAAAGTTTCCTATTAACCCCGTCCCATGTGCACAATCACAGTAAAAGTTCGTGAGTAAGACACTTATTTTAATGAGACACCTGCAACATGAAAAGAAAAGCCACCGTACCTTCTCCCTTACCTGTCACCTAAAGAAACAACAGCACTGCACCTGGCCAGCACTGAGCACACAGAAGTGCAAACCTAAGTCCTTGGGGATAAGAACTATTTACTCTTCTATCAGCAATGGCTGTGACTTCATGCCTTCCATTTTTAATCTTCTATAATTTGTGTGATGTTTTAATATAAGAACTAATAAGCAAAACTGGTAAGAATAAACATTTACTGGGGCAGAGGAACAAGTTCACTGTGAAGGCAATAAATGAGGTCAGTGAAGAACACTGATCCACATACTTACTAAAAGCCTAACTTGTTAAATTCCAGTACCCTCAATCACCAAGCTAATTGACCTCACTTTGGTACCACTAGTCCATTAGTTAGAGAAAGAAAAAAGTTTTCATTTCAGTCTGTCTTTGAAAGGTATTTGATTCCTAGCTGATTCTGGGCACAAACAATGGCTGACCACTACAAATCTGTGGGGCCACCTCATTATGAGTTCATACTGCAACCAAATCCCATTTTCCCTCTGCAAATTCAATTCACATCAATAGCCCCATATATCACTGGCTACTGCTGTTGGCTGCCTGATTTTGAAACATAAAATTTTTTTTGAAAGATTACTGCCAACACATAATAGGCAAACTGCAATTTCAATTCCCTACACATGTGATTGAAGGAGGGGGGCTATACAAGCTACAATATGTAAATGAAGCCTGTGGTTATCAGCAATTTATAAGCCCCATGACATTCTCCTCCCTTATTCCTCCAGTCACATCAGGCTGGGGGCCTGAAGGGGTCGCGGAGAGGAGGAGGAGAATCCAAAGAGGCACCATTCAAGAAAGTTCTTTTATTATTCTACTCAGTACTAGTTCCCTGGTCTCTTCATCGTCTGAGCTGTGTACACAAAATGCAACCAAATTAAGCACTGGTGGCTGTACACAGCCCATCTTCATTAGAAGAATTTCTTGTGACTGTGTAACACAATTGTGTGTTGTTGTTTACAGAGATGTTTTTCACCAACATTTTTATAAATTCATCATTTAAAAGAACTAACATTTTACGGTGACATCTACTCTAACAAAGGTAGACGTTAGAGAAACAGAGCAATTCACTTTCCCCAAAGTCCAATAACAAAACTACTACCAGACCGATTGGAAACTTCTGGCTCCATCCACAATACCACTTACCTGAAGCATTACTGGTTTATTGCTCATCCTTGACTTCCTTGTAAAATTCTTCCAGGTAACACTATCTCTCTACCAACCCTTGTTTAGTTTAACATATTACCCACTGGTACTGTAATGGGAGGACAAAATCTAGCGATTCATGCTGAACCCTGGCCTCTTTTTACAATGGGACACAAAATGAGGCATGGTGAGCTGGCATGTAGTGTTGGGTTTCTCAATGGCCTTGCCATTGACATTTTGGACCCCATAACTCAATTCTGTAGTGGCTATCTTGTGCACAGTAGATGTTTAGGAGCATCCTTGGCCTGGACCTACCAAGTGACAGTAGTGCCACCTCCCAGGCATCAAACCATTGGACAACCAGACAGGAGTCTATCGTACCCATAAACCTTTCTGTGACGATGAACAAAATCAACTCTGTCTAGCAAGCAGAAGACTTTAGTGAGGTACTAATTTTGATTATAAAGAGTCTAATAAATAATAGTGAAAGGCACTTTGTAATAATAATAAAATCTTGCCACTTGACTATTGCACTGACTCAATAACTATCTAGGAAAGAACACCTGGAAAATATCTGTTGAGTTTTCATATTCATCAACACAAAGTTCAGCTTTGTGGGTCAAAATTTTTCATTAAATCAATTGCCAAAGACCCTTACACATTTCCTCAGAGTGAAACCCATCAAGGTAAGGGATCTACTGTGTTTTTTGCTTTAATGAAAATAGAGGTGAAAGGGTTTTTTCCCCAAACAACTGCCACTGAACTTCTGCAAACCAACACTAAAAAACAAAACAAAAACACATACACACAATTTTTATTTAACAGTTAAAGGAACCAGCTTCCAAAAGCTCAATTGCCATCTGCAATTATAATCAGGCCTAATTTAAAATACCCCACCATGTTTTAGTTTTAATTAAAAACGGCACATCCTTGCAAGGGAATGCAATATGAATTCACAATTCAAACATTAGGACACATACACATCTAAACGTAGCAGTCTAAGCTTGGGTGGGAGACTTAACCATTTTTCCAGTTTCTTAATGGGTATAACTTCATTATAAACTTTAACTTTCACTTTCTAAATTAGAAAAGCATGTGGATTTTGTTGGGAAAATTTGCCAGAAATACAAATGAAATTTTAAGCCTGCCATCTTTCACACAGCACATGGCTGATCCTGTATTCCAGCCACTATTATCTTATCTTTATTTTACACAAAAGGCTCAGAGTTTCAGTATAGTACTTCTGCTAATGTAAAATAGTTTTTACTGCCACCCTAAATAATAAGATTTGCCAAGTACCACTTGGCCTCTTTGTAAACTTAATAATTAGTTACAATAATGTATCCCTGCATGTTTATAATTCAGTGTAATATTTATAGTTCCTTACTATCATCTCCAGCTCCTGGCCTACAGAACATTAGACATGATCTGATAACTACTATATGAACCCTGCTATCAGTCAAAGGCATTTAATATAAAGCAAACACGAGATAACACAGAATGGAGGGCCTAAGAACAAACCCAGCACACCTTTAAATGTTACACATCCATTCACTACATAGTGACTTCTCAGAAAGAAAATCCACTGCTTCCAAAATCCTTTAGTGTTAGATTCAGGTTGCTCTGCTGGAGCAAAGCCCCTGGCAAAGAAAGCACTGGGGGTGTGGAATGCTATAAACAATAAGCATGCCTTCCATCTAAGTCTGTAAAATTAAGCCTCTCTCAGTTGGACAATTAGCTTTATATAGCTCATCAGGAAGAAAGAAATGAAGGCCATCTGGTTCTTGGGAGAAGTTCTGTATCTGATTAACACTATCTTCTTGAAAGCAAGAGAAGGTAAGGAAAGGAACACTCTTTTAAATTACCTGTACAACTGATAAACTCACACACAGCTCAAGTTTCTGACTATTCCATCCAGAGACGACAAAAGAGTAATTAAGTGCCAACACCCTACCTAGACAGACCTCATTTGATTCCAAGCTCTGCCACTTATTAACGGGCTAGCCTTCAGCAAACAATCTGACCTCTCTAGAGCAGACTGGCTAATTGGCCCTTGTACCCAAGTCCTTTACCAGTCAGTACTACATTTCCTCCCTGTATATATACTTTTGTATCCCTTGACTGGAGGCTTTGCCATATGTGACTTGCTTAGTTGGTAGCTTAATTTTGAGAGTCAATTTATTCTAAGAAGATGAGATTTTCACTCAAATATCAAGATCAAGGATGGAGCGAACTGCAGACACAAGGGAAGAGTACTCAGTCCCTCTTGAAGCATCTAATAGTCGGTCCTCCTCTCCATCCTCTCTCTTTCCATCTACTTCATTATCCTCTTACTAACCTAGGTTTTCACTGTCTTCCAAAATAATGACAGAAAGTCAACTATCTGCAAAACCCTCTCCCAAATCTCCTTGGCTCCACACAGCAGCCTAGCTGCAGGAATTCAGCAGCACTCACTGCTGAGGTATGTGAGAAACCACCATCAACCAATCCTGTGTAGCCAGGGTAAAGTCACCAGAGCTGTCATGTAAAGTCAAGTTCTTATGTCCAGCACAAAAGCGCCTGATGACTCAATTTACGTGAAGTGCAGCCCACACAGTCTACTTGTCAAGCAGGTTACCTTTGCATGGATTTTCTCTGCCAGGAGAAAGTACAATTTTCCTTGCACAAAATCACCATCTGTTCAGATTGTGAAGAGGATGTCTATAACCTGGGGGTGGGAGGTGGGCTTGGCACGGAGTATTGCTATCTTAAGAGCTGAGGAAGGTACCGACCTGGACGACTGCCCCAAACCTGGAGGAGACTGGTTGAAAAAGAAAATATATTAAAGTTGGTGGGAACCATGTTACTCATAGAGAATGGAGCTACAAATACAGAGTATCGAAAGCAAAATGGACCATGTGATGTTGAAACAGAACTGAAGGTAGGAAAATTGTGATTGTTAACCCATTAAAAAATACAGGCATACAGATGACAACAGTGTTTAAACTGAACAAGTTGTGCATTCACAGGTTCAACCAACTGCAGATGGTTGAATCCATAGAGGTGGCACTTAGGAAATGGGGCACAACTCCACAGAAATTGAGCATTGCTGGGGGTTGGTATTGGTAAATCCTCACATGGATACTGAGGGACAATTTACTTAAATTTGGGGAGAGTCAAAAGTTGTAGCTGAAATTTTAGAGTGCACAAGGGCAGCACACCTAACCCGCATGTTGGCCATGGGGCAAATATAAATATAAATATAAAACACATACACACAACCCTTAGGTATGTACAAAAAAGGGTTTGGGCCTTGGATCATCTCAAGAGCAATGCACATACCTACAAAATTCCCACATTTTGTTTCTAAGTACTACTATCCTCTTTAAAAACATCAGAGTTCCCTGGCTCCTCAGTTCCTTGACCAAGTTCAGGGTCAGGGCCAGCGAGGTAAAAGATGTACTTAAAATTGCTCCTTCCTGAAAGTAAGTAAATACTGAAATAAGGATGGGTACATGTCAAAAGTGCAGCAGAACCAAATAAATGGAACCCCCACTAATTAAATGTGGGGTGAATTTGAGGATGAACATGACAGTAACATTATAACCCATTATATAAAACAGAAATCTATGAGTCCAAACTGGTACAAAAAAATAAGCTGCAAGTTTAAGGAAGTTAAAGTATTTACCCAAAAATAACCCCCCAAAAAACAGGTATTACAAGTGGAGGAAAAAATATTTACTTTATAATGCCTGGTAGATGCTACCTTGATCTAGTGATCACAGATAGTATTACCAGCCCTGGATACTCACAAAAATTAGAGCAAATGATTGAATGAAGAAGACAGAAGTGCGAAGCTGGTTCATGGGTGAGAATTTAGATTTTTTTCATGTGGAATGAAAATGTTTCTAAAAGTGGTAAGACTACTTACAGGGCCTTCACTGCGTTTTAACTCAAACAAGATGGAGGCCAAGAACAAGTCAGTGGCACAAGAGATGGAAAGTACTGGGAGATGGACGCAAGATTTACTTTGGAGGCAAAGTGAATGGGACTTGGGTAAGGGCCATGAGCTCAGCTTTTGAAGAATACTGTCTTCATTCAAATTCCTTTCGTCAGACTAAACAGCCAGGTCACAGGATATTATTGCTGGTGGCTTTTACCTCACTATTCTTCAAGAAAAAGTACAGGGCTTCCCTGGTGATGCAAGAGGTTAAAGCTAGTCGCAGCACTGCAGTAGAAGCTCAATCCCTGGCCAAGGAGGAGCAGACCTCTCCTATCTGGACAGTTGCCCAGCCTGCTGCTCTACTCAACAGTGTATTTCAGTCAATCCACCTATTCTGTTCCCCACTCTGTCTCTGGTGAATCCTCTCAACAACCCCCTCCCCCACCGCCCAACCTCTGGCCCAGTAGACCAGTTCTTGTATACATAAATAAATAAATCTTAAAAAAAAAAAGAAAGAAAAGAAAAGCACAGAGTGTACCCCTACTGCCCTGTGTTATGAGGTATTCAGTAACCACAAATAATGTGTCATGCTTTACTGAAACTACACTATGTTCAATTTATTTCACCATTTTCCCTTAATAATAAACAATGTCCATTTCATTCTGATTTCATAGCTCTCCTCAATGCACAGAGAATTTCTCATAATGATTAAGTCATTTGTTCTCCCTCAATCTCATCAAACATCTTACCTGGCACTGTAATTAGAAGGGTTTTAAATAGATAATTTTAACCTTGAGAAGATGTTCATTTGACTCAACACTTCTTCCATCGAAGAAACACACAAATTCCCTTTCACCTCAGCATGTCTTTCTTTAATGGTGACAGCAGTGCCAAGAAAATGATTTTCAAAGAGCTGATTGAGCCACAAGGGAATATTAATACCTAAATATTGAAGCCATCCTGACGCTTTGCTTAAAGGGACGCTGGATTTGCTAAATGAAAAGGATCCAAAATGTCTCGGCCCTACCTCTTTAAAAAAAACAAGTCTTTAGCATATTTCCATCTTAAGTCGGTAAGTAAAAGGCATAGTTTATTTTTCTTAAAAGCGCTCTGCTTTCTATTGCCAGTAATTGCATTTGCTAGAATGCTGCTAGGCTTTTGAGTGTCCTAGTCTAAAGGGTGTGATTTTCTTCACTTTTGAATATGAAGGAATAAATGTTCTTTCGGCTTTGACACTCTAAGTGTATTCCACTCTGCAATGTAGGAAGTGTTTCTCATAGCAGGTCTGAAATTATCCAGGGGTGAGCTCAGACAGCAAGGAATGGAGAGCGTGTAGGGGACAAAGCTGACCTTTGACCACAAAAGCTGTTCCATCAAACAATTACAAGTACAAAAAAAATTAATTCCAGGAACCCAAGAATTCAGAACAAGTCATAGTATCCCATTCCTCCCCCTCCCCCCGAAGCTGATATCATCAAATTTTCTCACATGATTTACAACCTGGCAATCTATCTCTTTCCATTGATTATCCTGCTATTATGGGATATAACTGCTCTTTGCCCATTCCAAGAACTCTAAAGTGTTGCACTGAGAATACACTAATGCACCTTTAATGCAGAGAACACAGAGGGGGAAAACCCAAGGAACAAAATCCGCTGAAGAATGCATAAAGCTAAATTCTTTTCAAAAGCAGTGGAAAAGTTAACAGCTTTTCAGAGTGGCAATCAGGCAATTCCTGCCCAGCAGCTACCTAGGCTCACAGTGTTACCATCTCTCCCTCGAAAGAGAACACATACCACAATGAACCAGAAGCAGTACACCTCACTTTGGGTAAAGACCATCTGAGAAAAAGGGGTCTGAACCTGCTCAAATTGCAGCATCACTGCAAATGTTACCGAAAGATGTTTCCAATTTCAAAACGCTGGCAGGCAAGCACTTTGAAGGAGAGTCATCAGGGCCTACCTGATGGCCTAGTGTTAAGTCTTAGCACTGTCAGTACAATGCAACAGCCTGAGTTCCATCCCCTGCCAGGGAGTTAACCCACAATATGTTGCTGCAGACATCTCCTGTCTGGCCTGCTGCTCCCCACAGTCTCTGGTGTAACTTCTCACCTCTCCTCCCACCCTCCCACCCCTATTATCTATGGCCTCCACCCCACTTCCTCTACAAAATAAATATTTTTTTTAAATGTAAAATAAAGGAGAGTCTTCAATGTTGCACAGATTTTAATGTGATGTGTCAAAACCATGACATGGGAGTCAAAGAAGTCTAACCTGCTGTCTCTTTATGTATGATCTTCAAGCTAAGGGTGGTTTTTATATTTTCATAAGTTAGAAAAACACCGAAAGAAAAGCACTATCTTGTGACGTGAAAAACTGATGAAATTCACATTTTAGAGCCAAATAAATAAAGTCTCCTTGGACTAGCCATGACACTCATTGACATACTGTCGAGCTAGAAGGCACTGTAGGTACAACAGAGATCTGGTGCATAAAGATAATGAGGTCCACACTCTGGCTCTTTAGAAAAAGATTGGTAACTCCTGCCTTGACTCATTCTCGAATTTCAGGAAAACAACTCCAAGTAAACTAGTCCTACCAGAAAAATGCAGCTCGTATGAAGGAAAAATTAGGCTCCCTTCTCAAAAACTCGGCAAAATGGCACATAAAGTTCTCAAAGTTTTCAAGTTTGCTGACTTGGTAGCCAGGACGGTAATGAGAAATAAAGCAAGACAAAGATAAAAATGAAAACTGGTAAGGGAGGTTCTATGCTGGTCACCTCACATACATACATGCAAGATCTATTTGATGTACACTGCAAGATTGTGAGAAACGGTTATTCCCAATCCCACTCCCACTCAGTAACTCAAGGACACTAAGCCGAGAGAGTTCGCCTCCCATCCTCACAAGGTCACAGCAGCACAGGGCATCCTCAGCACTCAAGTCCAGGTTTTATTAGTTCTAATACCCATGCTGTCAAGTATAGACCACGATGATTGGACCTGCCGTTCAAAAACATGTACTGTTTTTTTGTTCTTTGGGAAAAAAAAGGAGAATGAGGTTAAAAGAAAAGCAAGAACTACTTGCCTTTGAAAGAAATGGTCATTTAAGCGAGTAAAGCTTATCTTACTAAATGCTGCATGCTTTTGTGTTGAGCTCTCAAGTAATAATCAGTTCCTGTACTTCCTATCACCCTGAGCACAGCCAAATCCATCTAGGCAAACACACCATATAATCTCTTTATCCATCTGCTATGAAGACTGCTGGCTGCAGCCCAGCATCCTTGCCCCATGGAGACTTCTTCCACCACACTTACCTCCCAGGGCAATTTTTCATATCCAGCAATAAATCACTTGTAATCTAAGATACAGTGACACTACATCTACCAAATGATTCAGGTCTTCCAAAATCTTAACAAAACCTGATGAATAGCCAGCAGCAGAGCTGCAAATTTTATTAGCATTTTGTGACAAAGCCCAACAGCAAACACACAGAGAACTTACTAGTGTGCCAAGTACTCTTTTAAATACTTTAAATGGACTCCTGTATTAAACTGTTAATCTTCACATCCGTACAAGGTCAGCATCATAATTACTTTTATTCTACAAATTAGAAAACAAAGACACAAAGAGATTAAGCAATTTGACATCTCCCCAAACCAGCAGGTGGCAGGGTGGAATTCAAACTGAGATAGTCCAGGCACTAGGGTTCACAGCCCCATATACCTCACTGTTTTCCCATAAGAGAGCAAATAAGAAAATTTAAATGTGAAAATCGACTGTGCATGACCAAGCTTACCCATGTTATTAATCGCAGAAGGGCAGCCTTCAACTGTTAACTAAATGGGAAATGGTTGGGGAAATTACCCTGCATAAAATAACAGAAGCAAGAAAATATTTTCTTAAAATGCAAGCTCATTTTTTATTGAAAAGAGAAGACCTGGGATGCTTGAAGATAGCAGGTGAGTTAACTTCACAAAGAACCAAGGTCAGGCAGGAGCCCCTGAAACTCTGAGGATATACTAAACACAACTCAGTGTTCCCCTAACAAAGGTTTATCAACCTGAGGAATAATGGAAAAGGTTGCAATTTAGTGATTATTAATCCATCCCTCTACAGAGGCCAAAAACCTTGGGATCAGGTCCAGGCTGAATCTGGTATGGAGCCATTAAGAGCAAATACACGCTTCACACGCCACTCCACATCTGAGTCCCCACAGTAGATTTAAGTGCCTATGTTCCTCTTCCCCAAGGAGTGTATCCTTCTCAACAGAAGGATGGCGTGTTATCCTGGAGAATAGCCTAGGGGACTATAGCAAAAGACCAGAGTCAAGACAAAAGATGGAAGAAATCCTTCCATCATCCTTCACCACTGACAGCTTAGCCTAACTTCAGGGAAGGCACTTTTTATCGCCAATGGCTCCTGCGATCTTTAAGTGATCAGTGACCCCAGTCTACCTCTCAGTCCAACTGACAGATACTACTTAAACAATAAAGTATTCATTTTATCACACAGAAGGGAGTCCAGTGCTTCAGGGCTAGTTGACTCAGCACTTCAAAGACGTTCAACTAGAATCCAGGTCCCCCTTTCCTTTGCATGTAGTCTTCTCTCCCACTTTGACTTCCTTGTCAAACTGACAGCAGGACAGCTGCACCAGCTGGGATTGGCATACCCTGACAGTACCCTAAGGAGAAAAACTACAGCTCCCCTGGTTTCAGAAAGGTGCAGCTTTCCTTGGGAGGGACAAGCAGACAGATCTTCCCACTCCACAGAGAAAGCCAAGTCACATCACCAATCCAGAAGCAAACACTAGCAACGGATGTAAACCAAGTCAACCCATCCTGGAGCTAGATGGAGTTCGGCTTCCCCACAGCTTCACGGCTTCCTAGAGGAGAGTGGGCACCTGTGCGAAACCCAACTGCCATTTGGAAAATGGAGGTGGGTGCAGCAAAGACACCAAACAGCATCCAGAGAGGCCTTCTGACCTGGGCAAGATGCATGCCAGAGATGAAAACTGGCCACCTAGAGGACAAGTCTAGCCAAGAGACAATGAGCTCAGCCCTTATAATGCAATAAAAACTTAAATCATTTGCAAAATTTAAAACTGAAAGTAGCTGGGTAAAATTTAAGATCTCTCATTTCTCTTATAACATTGGAACAATCAAACACTGTGGTTCAAACGCTCAGAAGACAACAACCAGCCCAAATCAAATGGAGCTCAGGCAAGCGGCATCTAGTTCTCCACTTCTAGGCTACCCCCCTACTCTCCTACCTCATCTGCCTTCACCACCTGAGCCCGCATTGATTTGAGTTTGTGACCCCAGTATCAGCCATCACAGAAAACAGCAGGAAAAGCAGGCCTGCAAGCTGGTAAAAGCTAATGGGTGGATGTCCACATCTAGGTTTATGTACAGAGAGTAATTCCAAGGAAAAGCAGGAGAGGGGGGCAGGTCCATAATCAAAACACTTCTAGCCACAAGCTGCATCACATCCCCTCCCCACCAAAAGAAAAGTCATGTAACATTTAAAGAGTTTGTTGAGTCGCCTTTTGGTTGTAAGAAAAATCCTATAAAACAAGAGCATGAGAGTGATCCAGCTCAGTGCAGTCTCAGATTTAGTACAGATTTGATATATCTGGCTAGCATTTGGCCCCAGGCATTTCAGTTTTAATGAATCCCCAAGAACACTGTTTGATCCGACTTCTGAATTCATGCGGCATTTTCTCAGGACAATATTCCTACGTCTTTAAAAGAGACCCATGACAAGAAGACAAAGGAGCTACACTAAAACAAAAACCTACCAGGGACTGCTACTTACCCAAAGCTTTTACTTCACAAGTGGCTGTCCGTAGCACTTCGAGTTCACCAGCCATGATGATGAGGAAGGGGAATGAGGAGTATCAACTCCAAATCCCCGGTATCCTAACAAAATGACCTACTTAGGATATGTCACTAAATTTTCTCCTGTCCAATGCTCCTCTCTCTTCTTGGCAAAGACTCCTGTTTCCTAAGAGAAGGCCATTCCAAGAGGCTGAGGCAAAGGGGCTTTTGTCCTACCTGAAATACAGTGGCAAGGACATCATTTGAGTCTGTCAAGCCAAATGTGACCCACCTCTTAACAATTAAGAGCAAGGTATGAGATCTAAACTCAAGATTTTCTCTCTGTAGAAATAAGGAGATGATGTATAGCATACATGCAGAAAATATATCTCCAGTAATGAAATGTCCAAATCTTCAGAGATTAGGAAAGTAAAGGTGGCTATTCACAGACATCTCAAGAGCTATCAAAAAAGCATAATTTAAAAAAAAAAAAAAAAGCAGAATCCTGATACATGGTTTGAGGACCTGGTTCTAACTATGCCTGAGCCCAGTAATCAAAAAGGTATATGTTCCAATTTTTCCAGTGAATTCCTGAAGCCACAGATAGTACCAAACCCTATTTGTGTGTGTGTGTGTGTGTGTGCTATATAAACACACACATACACATATATATATATACATACATACACACACATTATGCTTTTTCATATATACATATAATCTATGAAATGTTATAATTAGACACATAACAAGTTAGTACAATTACAATACACTGTAATAAGTGTTATGTGAATGTGGTCTCTCAGTCACACAGTATCTTATTGAACCTATTGTCAGACCTTAGTGACTGAAACTGCAGTCATGAGGGGAGTCTTTTGCACATCCTTTCATTATTATATTCGCCTACAGAAGTAAGTACTTGGGTACTTTGTGTTGTTACTTTCTCCTCCTTTCTCCTGAAAACTCAGTGCAGTTTTTCCTTAATTTTTTTTTAAAATCAGTACTTATGCAATAGTAAACAGAAGCAGAGAACTGTGATTCTATACAATAACAACAACAACAAAAAATCTGGGAAAAAATGTCTGTATACTTCTCCCAAGGATTTGGTAAAGCAAGGGCTTGTCATACAAAGTCAGCCATGGTTTAGGAACTCAGTGTCCTCAAACCATGACTTATTTATGAGCCATGTGACCACACGTGGCTTAATGAAGGGAGAAAAATAAATGGAGAATAACAGAATAACACAGATCCCAAGTTCAAAGTGGTAGAAGTTTCTAAAGAAAATTGCAATTATGGCAAAAGAATTTCAAGATGGCCTCCATGAGGAACCCCTCTTGGCTTGCACCCTGTAGTGTGTGCCTACAGACATGGAGGTTGGGCTTCCAATTTCTTCTAACCATGATTATGGCAACGATGAAGGGATTCTATAGATGGAATTAACATCCCAAATCAGTTGACTTTAATTAAATGAAAAGATAATTTATCCCATGTGGGACTGACCTAATCTGGCAAGATTTTTCAAAAAGAACTGAAGCAGCAGTCAGTAAAGCTGAGACCTCAGTCCTACAACCACAAAAGAACTGAACTCTGGCAACTATCAGTTAGCCTGGAAAAGGCTCCAGAGTCTCAGATGAAATCATAATACCACTTCTTCATTTCAGCCTCAGCAGGGGACGCAAGGAATCCTTTATCACATCTCATGGAAATTATGAAATAATACATTCATCTTGTTTTAGGCCACTGAGCTTGTGGTGATCTGTTACACAGCAATAGCAAATAAATACACCAAGTTGTCACCAACTGGGAAAATAGCAGAGACAAGAGGTGAGACCTCATTACCTTTTAAAGGAGCATTACTGTGGAGGCCTCAAAAACCTTCAGCTGTTAATACCTACTTACACGTAACAGCCCAACTCTTTGGTTGAAGTCTTTGGTACTTCATCAGATCTTCCTTACTTATCACTAACTGAACAAGAAAATAAATATACACACGACTAAGTATCAACCAGTAAGTAGGGGGTGTGCCCAGATACTAATTCCTACTTTGTTGTTTGGGTATAAAGGTACCCAAATAACAAGTTGGTTATGAGAATTAAATGAGAACTCACGTGCACAAGAAAGGGATGTGCCATTTATCAGACTGGGATTTGCTGATGGACAGAATGTGATCCAACAAGCGTCTTTTGCCCCAGAAGGCTGGACTTGCAGCTCAGCTGTCCACTTCACCCACTGTCAGGCTGTCTAATAAGTCAGTTCTGTTTCTTGTCTACAGTGTGGATTAAATTAAGTAGCTCGTATATAAGGATACTAACTTGGTACCTTATATTACAGAGTACTTTATAAAAATTTGATCTCATTTTCTACTCTGCCAGATCCTACTCTGGCGATCCTATATATATTTGACACAGTTAATGGGGATCTGGGAAAGAAAACTCATGACAAGTTAACAAAAAGCAGGGTTTATTTCAATTCAAAGACCCGACATGCTACCTAGGACAATTACTCCAATTGCCCAGATATTAGTTCCTACTTTGTTATTTGGGTATAAAAGCACCCAGATAACAAGAGTAGTTAAGAGGATTAAATGAGAACTCAGACACATGAGCAGGGAAAGAGGGGACAGTTAACAAACTTTACACAAAGGAAGCCACTTAAAGTATTATATATATATGGACTCTTACCTTTGTTATTGTTCGAGTTAGTAAAGGCCAGGAGTCCAAAAAGGCAACACAAGGCCTCTGGAGGATGTTTAGGGGTTGAAATTGTATCCCCACCAAAAGATATGTTAAAATCCTAACCCCTGGCTCCTAAGAATGTGACCCCATTTGGAAACAGTCATCGCATATATATTAAGATGAGGTCACACTGGAACAGGCTAGGTCTTTGATTCAATATGACTGGTGTCCTGATAATAAGGTGCAAGAGGCAGAGGGAAGATTCCCATGTGAAGACACAGATGCAGGGGAAACACTGGTGAGGATAATGTCAGAGATTGGAGTCATGCATCTTCATGCCAAGGAATGCCAAGACTTGACAGCAAGGAACAAATATGAAGAAGAGGCATGGAACAGATTCTCCCTCACAGCTTCTAAAAAGAGGAGAAAGCCAACACCTTCACCTTAGACTTCTAGCCTCCAGAGTTGTGAAGCAGTAACAAATGTCTGTTTATTTTAAGTCACCTCATTTGTGGTACTTAATGGTAACCAAAGGCTACCGACACAGAGGGGGCTCCAGAAGTGTGACTGTGAATGTGTCCACCCCACTCTGGGAAGGGGTCAGTTTATAGCATTTGTAAATCTTCTCACCATGGCATATTTTATTTTACCAAAGTGACGTCACTAAATGTGAAGTAGGAAAGAGATGTACAAAAGCACATCATTATAAAGCATTTCTAGCATGCAGACACAACAGTTATAAGCTCAAGAACAGGGATATAGTAAGGTGTGTTAAAATAATTAGGAAGTGATGAATGTGGACTATTTATTAAATATAATTTAATTGCAAGTTTAGCTAATTTTGTGCTTTAAAAGAGTGTGTTTAATAACCAACGAGCATGTAAATTTCCTTTAAATGTGACAATCACTTCTCATCAGCCAGCACAATCAGGCTCCAACATACCACTGACCACAGGGAAGGTTGCTCAGAGCATAAGACAAGCAAGGAACAGAAGGGAAGAGTGCAGAGCATAAACCTTCCACCCTCAAGTCTGCACTATGTCTGGCCCTGGGAGCATGGTGTTCCAAACAGAGCCTCTCTACAGAAGAGGAGGTCATGCTTTGTTGGTAGGTGGTCACAGACAGTGTTCGGTTAATTAAGCAGGTTTTAGTACAACTAAAACTCTAGGCCTATCTTTTCCGTGATCCCATAAAGCATTCGTGGCAGTTCAGTTTTTAACCGATACAGGAGTAATTTGAAATCAATTTCCCCTCACCTTGATGAACAAGGGCCTATTTAGTGTGACCCACAGAGAAAGTTAAAAACCTATGTAGGTTAGATAGTTTGCTCCACAGTCCAACTGCCAGCTGAGGCCTGACAGGTACCACCATGAAGAAGTTGGTCTTACTCCTCTTTTAACTGTTTTATCTATCATTACTAGCTAGGGCATTTGACCCTCTCTCTTAATTACAAGGGCAAGGGCCCTATTTTATCCTTGTTATACAATCAACACATGCATAATGAGCAACAGGATGAACTAAGCTCTCTGGAGACCCAAGTGAAAAAGACAGTCTTGACCCTTCTAGTTTACACTGACAAAAGCTGCAAGCCTGAAACAAAGCCTAAGAAGTATCCATGTCTCACAGTAATTTCTCCACTATTTCCTAATCACTTGATCCAGCTTACTGTTTATCATAATATCTCCTGCTCTTAGCGGGTTAGTACAGAGTGAGTAATTTATAGAGTTACTAGGAAGTGTAATATACTATGACATTATGCACTACTTAAGTTGTCTGTTCCGTCTTTCCCATTATAACACATACTTAATTTTACTCTCATCATGTCTTTATTCAATGTTTAGTTTTTCCAGCGTAGGTGGCACCTACTCAAATTCCCAGATCTACCAACTCCAAACTTCCCTTAACTGTACTTGCTTCTTCTTGTCACTCCTTAGGTATCAATTTATCCATTTATCCCCTGGCCACACACACACTCACTCTCTCTCTCTCTCTCTCTCTCTCTCTCTCTCTCACACACACACACACACACACACACACAATGCACAGAAAGCAGAAAAGCAATTATTTATTAATATTCATTTCTCAAATACCTAAAATGGGGCATAGCACATAGGAAGTACTCAATAAATAAGGGAAGGAAGAATGGATAGATGGGAAATGAACACTACAGAAAGACTAGATCTCATTAATCTTTGAATCTGCAATCTCTTAAATATATTAGTCACAATTTTTTGTGAAATAAGTGAATAAGACAATGCACCATGAATACTGATTTGAGCCCGAAAATAACCTAAAATATTACCCAAAGAATATCATATCCTCACATATCCCAATTTCCCTTTAGGTGACATAACCCTGTCATGTGACAAACAAGCTCACATACTATGGCTTGTGGATGTCTTCTACTCTTCTGTTTTAGTTGAGAGAGTTAAACAGAGAAAGGTTTGGCAGGGAGATTGACCAGAAGCCATCAGACCAATTCAATCTGCAAATGTTCTTTTCTTTCTTTTTTTTTTTTAAGATGTATTTACTCATGCATACAAGAGCTGGGGTATAGGCCAGAGGTGCAGGGGGGTGGGAGGATTCACCAGAGACAAGATGGAGAGCAGAACAGGCAGATGAACTGAAATATACTGCTGAGGGGAGCAGGTGATGGGACAGGAGAGGTCTGCTGCACCATGTGGGTCAGCTCCCTGGCTGGGGACGGAATTCATACTGCAGTGGCTGAAGAGCGCCTCATAGTGCTGTGGCTTACCCTGTTGTGCCACCAGGGAGGCTCAGAACGTTCTTTTCAATCTATTTCTATATTGATATATCAAGTGAGATTTTATTTGCAAAATAAGTTCTTCTGCTGAAGGCAGACTTGAAAACACTCAACCTTAAGAACATTTAAAAAAAAAATCCATAACATTATCCATCTTTTAGTTAATTACAATAATTACCATATGGGTTATGAGAAAGTTAAGTTCAAAAATTGGTGCACAAGGTTTAAACAAGAGTCAGAATTACCCTGAATAACTCAAAAAGTACAATGCATGACTTATGTCATTATTTAGTACCTATTTACTGTGTAATGCAAACATCTGTCACCAACTAAACTTTATAAAGTAAATCAGATCTTCAAGCAAATGACTGGGGATTAGAACTACTATGCTTTTCAATTATCTAGAAGACAGGACAGAAGACTCCACCAAAGTGTTCCTGATCTAAAGTTTACTCTTTTATTCTACAATCTCCATAACCTTCAAAAATAGGAATATATTTGTTTGGTATAGTAAGAAACATGGGATATGTAACAGCATCTAGGAAAAAAAAATGTTAAACACAGGAATTTAAAATTTATAATTTTTAATCTCAGGCTGTTGGGCCAAATCCACTTCTTTGATTTTAGAGACACACAATTAGCCATCTTCTTACCCATTTGTTATGCGTTGAATTGTGTCTCCCAAAATGATTCCTATAGCCTCAGGCCTCGTACCTCACAATGTGAGCTTACATAGACAAAAGATAATCCAAGAAGGAATTAGTTAAAAATGAAAGCGTTAGGCTGAACCCCAATCCAATAGGACTAAGGTCCCCATAAAATGCAAAAACTTGTCCCCACACACACAAGGCACAAGATTTGAACATGGAGGCAGAAATCAGGATGATGCTTCTACAAGCCAAGAAACACAAAAACTTGGCAGGAAATCACCAGAAGCTAAGAGACAAGCATGCAACAGATTCTCACAGCTCAGAAGGAACCAGCCCTGCCCACACCTTCATGTTGGATTTGCCTCCAGAAATATGAGACAATACATGTCTGTTATTTAGCTACCCATAAAACTCTATGCAAACTACTGTGCCATTCAAAGTTACACTTTCTCCTGTGGCCCCAGTGTTTAGCCACCGGCCTCATGACTCTACAACTGAAGTGATGCCTAACTTTAATGAGGGTGTCTGATAGTTCTCCACTCTATCAATAACTAATAAACCAAAAACAGAAGACAAGAAGGTACAGCACAAGAGGACCAATCACCCAGCTCAACCTACGGGTAGTAGGTAAGAAAAGGAGTCTCCAAGGGAAAAGAGACAGAGACATTAGGCACAGCTTCACTCGAGTGAGAAAAGCCTGTCTCCTCAATTTCTTTACTTTGTGGGCCCACTCCTTTTCTTTCAGTGGTGAATAAAAACACCCAAGGAGAAATGCAGACCCATTCATCAACATGCCTAGCCAGACAGTGAGCTGCTTAATGGC
Organism: Condylura cristata; assembly: GCF_000260355.1. Classification (NCBI taxonomy): domain Eukaryota; kingdom Metazoa; phylum Chordata; class Mammalia; order Eulipotyphla; family Talpidae; genus Condylura; species Condylura cristata. The sequence goes on from NW_004567105.1 coordinate 52,709,063, forward strand.
TTTATCGATTCCTTACTTTGCTCTACATTATGTGTTACATTGGCTCAAGCAGTCCATACAAGAAGAATCAAGATGGTGTTGGCAAAAAGGCATTATTTCATTTTAAGCTTGTTACCACTGAGACCAGTCAACCCTGAACAGAAGTAGCTGAGTTTCCAAACAAGCATGAACAAAATTTCTATTCATTCCATGCCAACAACTCCTTGCATGGCCAGTGCCCCTTGGTTTCAAAGCTGTATCTTAGTTGGTAAAGAAAAACAAACTGTGGCAACAAATATGCCCTTTAAGTGGATTTTTCATGCTAGAATAATGTTTTGTGTTACACTCCAAGATAATGATTCCAAAATGCTTTCAGGGGATAAATTTCATATTAGTAAAAGGACCCTAGTTACAACTAACAAAAAACACTATTTTCATTGATATTCTATAAATATCAATGTGACCCAAAAAAATGATTAAATGACTCACAAAATTCTGTCAAAGAAATACAAGTCTTTGCAATATCTATTTTAATTGACTGAGTTAAATGTGATTTAAGAAAATAGCATATACCATCTTAAAATTAGAAAATAACCTAACATCAAACTCAAGAATGTAAAAAGAATAAACCAGATCCATTCACAAATGAACTTGGCTGCTCTAGGCCATGTGGGCAGTCAGCAGTATCTTACTGCTAAAAGACCAGGAAAAGTAAAATTTGACATTAAGTGTTCTATACCATTTACTTCAATCACATACAGTTAGTGAAAGTTAGGCTAAATGGCATAGAAACCTTGAGAAAATTATTCAATTCTGAAAATGAGTTTTGAAATTCATGCATGCAATTATCATTTTTGTTCATCATCCTCTGTCAAAGAAGAAATAATAGTGAGCTAGCAACTGAAAGACAACCTACTTCTAACTTACTGTGACTCTAAATGGAGCACAGAGTCCCCGGATCTCAATTTTCTCACTGGGCTACAGGAAAGAAAAAAAAAATCACTATATTTTAAAGCTTAAATTGGCAAAGATCTCATGTGCCCTCTCCTTACCCTTACTCATTTGTCAAATAAATAAGACATTCTTTGTGTTTTACATAGTGTGCTTCAATAAGGAAAATCAGGTTTGGAAAAGGGATTCCCTATGAACACTGGTGAAATGTGGTCTTCCTGTTTTATTTTTTTGCAAAACAATTTTGTCACTTACAGAAATAAGAAAGTCTCATACACAAGGAAAATGATGTGAATTTAGAGTAAAAATCCACTAGTTTTAAGTAATTGGCTATCCAGTGTTTTCATGTACAAAGGGAAAAACAAAGGTAAAAGCAATTTTAGGAGGTTCAAGAATGGGGTGGTAACCACAGATAAAGTTTTACTTTATGCATTTCCAAAAACGCAACTTTTGACAACTACTTTCGGTTTCAACATATCTTTGCCAAAGTTGAAATCTCACATGAAAAGCAAACATCATTTCATTTTGGCTGAAACCAAAAGCAAGTTGAAATTCAGGTGGGGTAGTGATGATGAGTATAAAAAAAAAAAAAGGATACAAATAGAGATTGGTCAAATATGTTTTCAAACTAATTGTCCTACTGCCTAAATAGATTTTGCCTTGAGGATGGGATATGTACAAATTAAATGGGATAAAATCACTGTCAATAAGAAATATTTTCCATTTTAAAGATTTTACTAAATATAATAAAGGTGGCACTTTAGTCTTGTAGCAGCCTCCAACTTCATTTACTCAACTAGAAGCATAGAAAAATACAATATATAAATTTCCTATTCTTTTACCTTACATGAACATCCTCTAGTCTTCTTATCCACTATACAATCAGTTACCCGAAACTAAAGCTTAAAGATTCCAAATCTTCAATTCATGGAAATCTTCAAGTTCCACTTAGCAGATTAAGAGCATTCTGTTTACAAATGGTCCCCCTGCCTACATTTTTATGACTATGACATTATTTTTTTAAAGATTTATTTATTTATGCATATAAGAAATGAGGTGTAGATCAGCAGTGTCAGGTGGAGAATGGTGAGAGGATTCACCAGAGACAGAATAGGAAGCAGAACAGGTGGACAGAATGAAATATACTGCTGCGGGAAGCAGTGGAAGAGGCAGGAGAGGTCTGCACACCATGTGGGTCAGCTCCCTGGCTGGGGATGGAACTGGTGCTGCAGTGGCTGCTGATAGCTTCATAGTGCTGAAAATTAACCCCCGAGTCATCAGGGAGGTCCTAAAATATGACATTATTTAAGAAAAGGATCAGACTTAGGACCAAATTACCAGATAATAAATAAAATATCCTTAGCCTTTCAAGTACTCACTAGAAATGATTCCTTTGGGCCCTTCTGGTGGCTCAACGGGTTAGGAAGCAACACTGCAGCTGTCCACAGCCTCTTCAATGAGAGTTCTATCCCCAGAGCCCAGGAGGTGACCCATATGGTACAGCTGACCTCTCCTGATTCACCTACTGCTCAGCAGTGTATTTCATCAGTCAGCCTGTTCTGCTCCCCACTCTGTCTATGGTGAACCATCTCACAGCCCCCTCCCCCCCACACCTCTGGCCTGTATTCCAATTCTATATGCATAAATAAATTTTTTAATCTTAAAAAAATAAAAGACTACCTGAAAGCTTCTGTAGTTTTACCACAGTGAACTTCTCTGAGCACCTAAATTACCACTAGGAAATCAAATTTTTCTTCCCACTGCAAAAGACAGAAGTACAATAATAAATTTCTTAGAATGTAAATGACTATGACAGCACCAACTCTACCATCCAACTTGGGTGGAAACAAACATTCATCAGCAAACACAAAGCTCCCACAATCCGGGTACAAAAGAACCACCTCACATCTTGTTCAATTCAGTTGAGGGAAATGGGAGATTATCCCTGCTTTCTGTATACAGACATGCAGCAGTCCAGATGGAAACCAAAAAATGCAGAATGTCATCTGTGTATTTTGACTACATGACAAACATCTGTAAACAAACAGACAGGCTTTCTCACTTTTCATCCGGATTAAGAAAAACGCCTTCATTTTCCCACAACAGATTAAGAATGGCTGGAGGGAGGAGGGAAAAAGGAAAGATGCACTAATTGCAGATTTTAGACCTTAGCTATGCTGAGATCTGGCCAATGTTGTTGCAACATTGTGTTTCTTCCTGTAAGCTATTTCCCCAAACACAATGTGCAGATTTCCCTGTCATGCTTTATTGATAAGAGTCAGGCCTGAAAGCAGAGCTGCCAGATTATTAGCATAGTATAAATTACGGGCATGCAAAGTGCTGATGGGTACTGGCTCCACTGGCCAGCCAACCAGACGGCAGATTTGAGGCTTAAACTGCTGTACCACGTACCTGGCACCCAGCAGATACTTAACAAGTATTTGCCAAACTGAGGAACACTCTACCTAACAAACAAAAAATCATCAGTTCCGGTTGTGACTGGACAGGAATCATCGATTTGGATGGGGGACATGGGGGTGTTCCAGCTGCCCTGTAAATAAGCAGCATTTGCAATCACTGCTTTTCTTCCGCTTACATTCCCAGGGTCTGATAGCCACAATTAAGGCCTGACCTACTTTACTTGAGCCTATCAGCATGGCAGCCACCAAATCAACTCATACTTGGTCTGTTCAGGATGGAAAAATGTCCATGAAACTAACAACCCACAGCAATACCCTGTACCAACCGAGATGCGAGGCTCTGCATCTACCTCGCCCCAACCCACTCCTCCTGAAGAGCCTGTTCATCCTCTTTGTGTTTAAATCCATTGGGTCCACAGCATTCTGACTGGTCCATGCTGGGCTGGGGAAGAACTTCAAAGACATTTTGACTTCATCCAAATACTGAGGAACAGACTGAAAACTCTGTTAATAACAATGCCTAGTATATAGTTTTGACTGATTTCAAAATTTTATTTTTTTAAAAAAGTAGTTCTGGGGCCCTCCCTGGTGGTGCAGCAGGTTAAAGCACAGAACTACGAAGCTAAAGCCACTTCAGCATGAGTTCGAAATTTGCCTACCTCAGAGGTGACCCACATGGCACAGCAGACCTCTCCTGACCGCCCGCTGCTCTCCTCAGCAGTGTACTTCATCAGTCAGCCTGTTCTGATCCCCACTCTTTCTCTGGTGAAGCCTTTCACTCCCCCTGCACCTCTGGCCTGTACCCCAGTTCTGTATGCATAAATAAATAAATTTTTTTTAAAAAAAGTAATTCCATCAATCAATACACATTTATTACATGCCACAGTGAACCCCCCCTAAGATGCATTTTATTTTTTCAACACAGCTGTCCATCTGCTGCCGACAGTGCTGATAAAGCTCTAAGTGTTTAAGGGAAAAAAAATAAGTCATTTTGCTGTGATAATGCACAGATATGTGTATCCTTCCAATTGCCTTCAAGGTTGAAAGAAATGAGATCTTGATGAGTACCAGCTAGCTATTAATTAGATTTAGTAACAACAAAATATTACTTTTCAATCACTTTGGATGGTAAGAACTGAGAGCAGCTAGTAGAACTCAGCAGAATTTTCCTGTTTTGGTTTCCCTGGTCCCCTTTTTAAATTCCTTTCCTCATTAAAACTGCCTTGATCTGAAAGGAAATAAAGAGAAAACGAGCAAGAAGTGGTGCACCAATTCAAGTGATTATTATGAAAATCTTATTCATCTATCTCCAATTTTGAAACCTATTTCACTTTCTTTAGCTAAGAAAAGAACTGCCAGTTCCCTTTAAATGGAGACTTCTAGCCTTTCAGCAGTTAATTCGCACCCATGGAACCGCAGCTGTTTTGCCTGTGGGGAAATACCGGACCATCTCCCTTCTTGTAATCTAATAATTTTACCTAGCTTTCAAAGGAAACACTGAGTCCTGCACTGAAAGGAAAGCACAGAACTTCCTGAAAGCAATTCACTACAGTGGAGCCTCTCTTGGCAAAGGCTGTATAGAGAGGGTTCCAGAGGTATCTGTCCCGGTGGGGTTTGGGAAGCCTGAGCTGCATGACAGGAATGCAGCTAAGGAGGGCATACAGATGTAACCAAGCTGCCCTGACTTGTCCCAGCCTGTTGCTTCTCATATTCCAACATGCATGGGAGTGGGGTCTGACATTCTAAGCTTCTGGATTTCCACCAAGGTCACAGGCCATGCTAATGCTGCTACTCAAGAGGATGACACTTCGAACAGTGACTTACAGCAGTTAGGAGCATCCACCAGGGCTCTCTCAGAACCTGTCTTGTTTCTGCCTGCCACAGTTACTGTGGAACTGAAGAGAATCAACCAAAAGGTAAGAGGATGACTCTATTCTTGTCTTTCCCAGATGTACTGGGGTACAAGTGATTTTTCAAGGCAGGATGAACACTGAATTCACAAGAGGAAGAGATATACCACCTTTTCAAAAACTGTTTAAGTCTTACAATTACTGCTAAGAAAATAATTTTAAATCACTTTAACTGGTAGGAATGTCATACCACAACAAAACCGGTATGCTGTGATATCCCTGTGCCAGAGCGCAGGAGCTCTGGGGCAGGGCAGTTCAGTCAGGACTTGTTTCATCGATGCCCCTTACTAAGGAAACTCCAAGCAGTATATCCTGCCTGTTTTGGGCTCATGCAACATTCTATTTATGCTAATTTATTCCATGAGAGCTCTGAAAGCGGGAACAAATGTTGGCTATCCTTCCCCATCTGGGCTCCAAAATCAGTCACTGGGGCAGTCCTCTGTGTGGCCCTTTACTCATCTTCTAGAATCTCCCCTCTATGGACTGATCCTGAAATATCCTCTCAGAAACCCCGGTTCAGAACTATTTGAACTGGGTAAGCATGGAAACAAGAATGAAACCAAATCCATCCATCCAGTCCCAAGACATATAATCCCCACTCACCCACTCTAATCCCTCCCTTTGCCCCCAATACCACCAGCACACAGCTAGATTAAGTGCTTCAGTGACTATTTCTAAATAGGAGTTTATTGCACTTTCACTATCAAGTTTAAACTAGTCATCTGAAGGCTTCTTTCTAATTCCTCTACACTCTTCTTTTCCCTCCTCTCTTCCCACGTCCTCATCTAATTTCCACACCAATGACCCAGAAGTAGATGCCAGGAGTTTCTCAGTTGAGAAAGTTGGCATTAAAGCAAGGATGCCCTTGCTTTTCTTCACTCCACTCCATAACAGACCCAGAAAACAGAAGCCATGTAAGCTAGTGACACAGTACACATATATGGGAAAACCTTATATTCATATGTACATGTGGCCTGCAAATAGCACTGCAAGTTTACCCTCCTGCCCAAGAAGAAAAAGGAAACAATCTGCACAAGAAGCAAGCAAAGGGAGCCAGCTAGGGAAAACTGAATCACAATCTAGGGTGTTGAGGGCCAGAGTGGGATCAGAGCTAGTGGGGTAAGGGCTAGCAAGTCCCTGTTGCCAATGACCTAGCAGTTCTAACTCTTTGCATTGGCCCTAAAAAATGCTGGTAAATATACATACAATAAGGAACACAAAGATTATTCTCTGTAAAGTGACTTAATGACCACAAGTAGGAAAATTGTTAATTAACTCTACAGCACTCTTACACTAGAATACTATACTGAAATCAAAAGGAGTATGTTATACGTATTAGATATTATCAACAATGAATGCTTTCAAAACCCACTGTTGAACAAAAAGTAAGCAGTGCAATACTGTATATTGTATACTGTTATGCAAATCATTTGTGCATTTATATAAATAACTCATAAAGCTATGAAAACATCTTCATACACTGAAGAGGCAGGACCCAATCATTAGATTTAAGCTTTTTTTTTTATTAAGATTTATTTATTTATTCATACAGAACTGGGGTATAGGCCAGAGATGCGGAAGGTGAGAGGATTCACCAGGAACAGAGTGGGGAGCAGAACAGGCAGATAGACGAAGTACACTGCTGAGGGAGCAGCGGGCGGGTCAGGAGAGGTCTGCCATGCCATGTGGATCTCCTCCAGGGCAGGCAGGGATTGAACTCATGAGGAATTGGCTTAAGCTTCTTAGTGCAGTGCTTTAACCCACTGCACCACCAGGGAGGGCCAGATTTAAGCTTTAAAATATTCTAGGAAAGAAGATATTCCCATATCATATGTAATTTGTTTCATTTAAAGATAAAAGTAAATTCCAGGAGTAGGTGCTTCCTTATTCCTATACATAATCTCAATCAGAAATAGATGACAGCACCCTGAGAAGGTACAAGCTCTTAGGACACAAGACAAGGCTAAAAGCATTCCCAAACAACTGTGTTACCTTCATCCCCACTCCTCAGAAGGTCTAGGAAACATTCAGTTTTAACATTCTCAGCACTTTTAGGCCTAATCTCATTTGGGTGTCTCAGATTCCCTCAAATTATGGGTGTTTTCTCTAGTCAACTTAAAGTGCTGTTTCTGATAAATCTAATAACTGTGACCACAATCCTATATTCAGTCATATTCCATGCTAGGTTTAGGCATCAAATACTCTCCGTCCATCCGTCCATCTGTCTGTCTGTCCTTCCATCCATCCAAGTGTTTCATTTTTAGATGGAAATAATACCTAAGAAAATGTTATCTTAGGGGATGCCTACCTCACAGCATTCTGGCAGAAGTCAGGTAATAGATACAAAGCAAATTCAAGGGTCTGGGATATATCCTTTAGCAAGTAGTGGTTTCATTAATGAAATGGTGTTAAAGCAAGAGCTAGCAAACTTCTCTATAATGGGTCATATAATAAATAGTTTAGAACTGCAGACTACAGAGTACTGTTATTTGTAAAGAAATAGATGAGGCTATATTCAATAAAGTTTTATTTGTGGGCATGAAATTTAAATGTGATAATATTTACAAGTCAATAATTACTTTATTCTTTTCAACAACTTCAAAAAATAAAAAAGAAAATTCACTAGCTATATATAACAACAGGAAACTGTCCAGATTTGGCGTCAGGCTATCGTTGTTGAATGAGATCCTATAACCTACAAAGAGAGACTAAGAAATCACAATCTATTGTGCAAAGAATTTCTCCTCCCTATGGAGAACTGACTATACTGCTGTTGACTTAATCCTCCAAAGAAGATTATGTATACAGATGTATAAATGTGTATGTATGTGGGTTTGTGTGTGTGTGTTTACGTATAAAAATACTAAGCTATCCCTCAATTGTTGTAGGAATGTTTTATGATCTACATGACATCAGTAAATAGTACAGCTATGCTGTGAAATAAATTGTGAAAAACTCTTATATTAAGAGTTACTCTTATGCTAAGAATCTTCAATACAGATTTAAAGGTGGGGGCAATTAGATCTTAAAGATATAGCTCTCATAATGGGATTAGTTCCCTTGAAAGGAGACATGAGAGAGATCTTTGTGTCATGTGAAGAATCAGCAAGAAGACAGCCATCTGCCAGCCAGGAAGAAAGTTCTCATCAGGAACCAAATTGACCAGCACCTTGATCTTTAACTTCCCAGCCTCCAGCACCACAAGAAAAAAAAAAAATTCTGTTGTTTCAGCTACTCAGTCTGTGGTCTTTTATTAGAGCAGCCCAAGTTGAATAATACAATGTACAGTGAGGAGCACATGTTCCAATATTCTTTACCAACCCCAATAACAGGATCACATCAAAAAGAGTTAAGGCATAAAAGTGAGGGGGTGAGAGAGCGGAGAGCTGAAACAACTGCTATAAACTCCTTCTCAGAAGCAGCATATATTACCACAATAAAGAACAAATGATAACCTGAATCTAATCATGAGGAAACATCACACTTAATCAAAGTGAGTGTGAATCAACAATATAAATAGACTGTATTCATGAAAGGGCATGCAAATAAAAACAAAGTTCTGAATATAAGAAGCCTTAAAGAGATAGGACAGCCCCGGCCACATGTGGCCATATATTTGGTTCCTGAACCAGAAAGAAATTTCTTTCTTTCTTTATTTTCCTATAAAGGCCATTAGCAAAATGACTAAGTGTGAATAAGATCTATGTTAGATAACAGAACTGCATCTATGTTAACTTTCTAATGTGAACAAATACATTATGCCTATTAAGAGAATGTCCTTTTTTGAAGTAATTAAGAGTAAAAGTCATGTCTGCAACCTCCTCTCAAACTATCCAGAAAGCAATTTTGTGTGTGTGTGTGTGTGTGTGTGTGTGTGTGTGTGTGTGTGAAGAAAGAGAGTAAGTAAATGTGGGTGACTTACCATCTGGGGAAATCTGGGTGAACAGAGATACAGGAATTCTTTGTACTATTTTTTTGTGTGTGTGTTAAAGATTTATTTACTTATGCTTACAAAACTGGGGCACAGACCAGAGGTGTGGTAGGTAAGAGGATTCACTAGTGACAGAGTGGGGAACAGAACAGGAAGATCTACTGAAATACACTGCTGAGGGGAGCAGTGGCAGGAGGGGTCTGCCATACCATGTGGGTCAGCTCCCTGGCTGGGGATCAAACTTGTGCTGCAGTGGCTTCGGAGAGCTTCATAATGCAGTGCTTTAATCCACTGCGAATCCTTATGTACAGAATGTGCCTGTCAGCTTTCTGTATTTCCATTTCATGAAATGCTTTCAGATGATAATGCTGCTAGTATTACAAATCAGCTAGAATGAAGACTGTGTCTAATGTCACCAAGGACCTTAACTTCTGCCCAGGGTCAGACAAAAAGGAGTCAAGACACTTCCCCACCCCCTTTAGTATGGCCCAATCTTAGGTTACCTCTCTACTCTTGCCCACCCCCCGAACCGTTCCAGAGGTGAGTCATGAGCAAACTGGATATCCCTCCCATGGGCAGAGCACTGGAAGCAGAAGAACATACTGGGGTGATAGCTCGGTTACAAATGAGGAATAAACAGTGGAAAATAAGGTTGCCCAATCTATCCCTTGAAGTCCTGCCATTTGGACATCAATGTTAAAGAATCCAAATATTCTTTCCAGGAGAGGGAGAAACCCCAAGACAGGTGGGACACCCAGACTACAAGAACAGCCCATCTACCTGACCCTTTCCTGTACCTCAGGGGAGCGGCCTTCACTGAAGCCAGTCTCTCTCAAGGGTAGCAACCTTTTAGCACGAAGGCCCCAAAGACAAAACAACTTTAGAAACTACTGGTCTAAGTGAACAAAAAGGAAGGACAGAACTTCAGCAACAGCAGAGTTTTACTTCCCTACCAGGGGCCTGTAGCTGTCCCAGGTGACAACAATGTAAAACCACCCCCAGTTTCCCTGCACTGAGAAAGTGTTCTCTGGTTGCCATATCATCTTCACACACCAGGGTCCAATCCCAAAACCCTTCCATGAAAATGACCTGCTAATTGGGTCCCCAGTGCCGCCATCATAAATAGACACTACGCCTGGCAGTGTAATTAGTGAGTTAGTGCTGCCAAGACAACCACCTTTTCTATCTCCCCACTGAAGTAGTTGTCCTTCCTGACCTTACATTTCAAATCCTACATATTTGGAAAAGGAAAGGTTTGCTCAATCAGAGGAATCTATCACCTAATGAAAGCAATTAAAGAGGAAATTAATTCAAAATTCTTACTAACAAAACAAGGCAAAAATGAAAAGGAGGAATATTAAACAAAAAGCAAACTGTATTAGTAATATTCTTTGTCTCAAAGGTCCAGTAGCATCACCAAAAATGCATTATTAGAATTCAAAAGCCCAATCAGTGTCTTGTTTTCATCTTCTGTAATTACCATCCTGATGATCCCACAACACAGGAGTAAGTACCTGACACAAATGATACAAGTTGGGAGGTAAAGGTCTCTCCTTCAAGAATCTTCTGCAGAGCAAAAGAGAACTTGGATCATTATTTACATCTCCTAAGAATTATGCTTTATGCCTAATTAAAGATGTTTTCATAGCTTTAACAGTAAGTCTAATAAGTTTTCTTTTTACATTCTAACAACCCATAGTAAGTCATTCATTGTAATTTATGAAGCCCCACAATTTCTACAACGAACATTTTTTACATTTTAACAGGAAAAAAAAATAGGAAAAGCAAAGAAATGAAACTAATATACTCATTTGAACACCCAGGGCAGTCTTCAAACTTTAAGGTGCTCCAGTCACCTGGGGATATGGTTGGAAGCAAATTCTGGTTTCACTGGCTTGGGGGAGGTGGGCTATGTGGGTGGCCAAGGGCCTGCATTTCTAATGAGTCCTCACATCATCGCTGGACAAGTTCAATGGCATTTTGACTGCCAATGATCTATAAAATACAAAAGTAATTCAGATGCCAACAATTCAGTCTTAAAGAGATGATAGTAACAAGGCCTTGAAACAAAGCAGGGCGGCAGCAGCAGAGTCTTATACTGAAAAATTAATGTGTTTGGGACACCACCCAGGAAGGGGGTAAAACAGGACAGAACAGAACTTTACTTGAAGCACAGTACTCTGCTGGATATGCATGTCTTCATAGTTAAAAACAAATGAAATTGTTTCTCATTGATTTTAATATAGGTTGGAACACTTGCTGTCCAATAATGCCAGAAAAGGAAACCATGCAGCAGAAACATGATAGACGGCAGCTAAAATTTAGACGCCATCAGACAATCTGTCCACCTCTGGTCTGAGTAGTAGTTAAAAGGTAACAGACAGGCCTGGGCACACAGCTGTGTGTGTTCATCTCATCCTCCAAGGGCCTCTTACCATTACGGACTCTTTTTATTATTTTTTTTTAATTCCGCCTCTAAATGTTGTTCAATTAAGTTTTACTGGTTTCCTTACAGATCCTTAGGATTCTCATTTACAAATAAAATCAAGAAAAGCAGTTAAGCCTAAATGTTATCAGCATGTCTCCAAAGAGATGCTGCCCCTGGCACCAAAATAAAAGTCCTCCAGTTCCTAGAGAGAAAAAAATTCAAAATGGAAAAAAAAAATTCATAATGAGTGAACTCTAAAAAACCAAATGAAGGAAAGAAACTATATTTAGTAGGCAAGGGAGACAGCTGCTGTCTCTCTCGGTATACCTAGTTAGCTACCCTTTCATGTACAGTTAAGCTGGCCCTCTGATGGAAAATGGCCAAAACAAAGCCTTGGTTAACTTAGGCAGCAAAAGGATATATTGATAAGACAGTGGACATCTCAAAGAAGCCAATCAACAGACAACCATCCCCAGCTTCTAAAAGGGCAAAAACAAGAGTAGCTCTGAGATGCAGGCAGCAAAAATTGAGTGAATTGTTAGTATTCTTTTATCATTTCACTCAAGTCTCCTCTTCCAGGGCAAAAAGGTAGAAGCAGCCTAGTCCAGGTCCTGTACCATCTTCTAGCGGGTAGACATAGACCAGCAGATGATTTCATCAAGAGCATAGAAGAAGGATCAATACTCAAAGTAGCAAAGATGCTGTTAGCAAAAATGGTAAAGGGATGCTGGGAAGACAAAATCAAGAGCAGTATAATAACAATAACAGCCACATCCTTGTTTGAGGCCAATGCCTTACTCATATTCTCATTTAATTTTTATATCAGTTCTATGAGACACAATCATTACCCTACCTTACTGATAAGAAGACTAGGGGCTAAGGACACAGCTGGTCCAGGATAAAGCAGAGGCACTAAGTGACAGTTTACAAGGCCACTGTGAGAATGTCACTCAGGCTTTTCCTGTGCTGTTTTACAGTGTCCACGGATAACAAAATCAAGTCCAAATGCTCCAGCCTGGCATTCCAGGACCAGTCAACACATCCAACATTGGCTCCCATGCCTCTCAAATCTCTGCAGTGTCCATCTGCAAATTGACAGTCACTCATGGTTTAATGCCATGAGGAGGCAGCTATGACACAAGATGGACATGGGCCCAAGCCCAGAGCTGCCAAACTTTGCCCTTGAAATAAGCCCCCTCACTCACTGGTCAACCACCTTAACAGCTTCATTATTGCCTCTCTGCTCACTAGTTCCCCCTACTGCCAGTGTGCATTTAAAATGCCTGTCAGGGCTTCAAAAGTTTATAAAGTTTTAAAGTTTAAAAAGGTTTATAAAGTTTATAAAGGTTTATAAAGTTTAGAATACAAAGACTTTACCCTACTCCATGGATCCCCACAGTGGTTAAGTGCAAAAGAATTAAGACTATAGTCTCATTCATTTGGCCTTTCCCTTTTTCAAACTCAGCTCCCGGTCACACTCCTAGACTTCCATCCAGTTTGTACACCTCACATGACATGCAAGCTGGTGAGCTATGGATAAAAGCACCCTGTTGTTAGGGAAAACTCACTGACTGGTGTCAGAAGTCAGGTTCCATCACTAGTTTCAATTCCCAAGGTGGTATCTTTATCATTATTCTATTGCTCTTGACTACATAAGGATCTGAATTAGCATTTCAGCATTTTCTTAAAGCTTCAGTCTTATGAGCCTTATTTCATTTCCCCGATTTACACACATTTTTAGAACCCCGATAACACTAAAGAAAGCACTCAATACATAAAATTTCCCACTGGTATTTAATTTGAATCCATCACTTTCCTTCGATTAACATGTAGGATGATACCTTTACAAATAAAGTATAGAACACCCCAGTGAATCGTTCATTCATTTCCGTATCTGAAACCTAGAAAAGATAAAGTCCAAAGTCACCAATTTCACTCAAGAATGAGGCTGGACATGCTGCTCTTCCTAGTATCACAACAGATACAAGAGTAGAAGGTTAAACTCAACATCCCATTCTTGTCCAACAGAGCAGAGGCTCCTGTGGGCTCAAATTATGCCACTTCCTATCTGTTTGCTGCCTTCAATCAACTTTCCATGCACAGGCCCCCACTCCCTCCCAGCAACCCTATTGATCTCAGTCCTACCAGGATAACAGAAATAATGAAACAAACTTGCCACTTTGGTCACTCACAGTTGCTCTAACTTCTATCATGTATATACTACACAAATATAGTATACAGTCAGCATTCCTGGCCTCCACAACATGTGGGTACAGTGACTGCAAGATAAAGAAGCTCTGCTAGGTTCTTTCATTTATTCTTTGCACTTCTTTGCCATTTTTCTCTCCCTCTTACATTTCTGTGGCCACATGCTCTCAAATTGGTAAGCACAAATCTAACATCACAGGAGACAAAAAGCCGCGCAGCTGTGTACAGCCCAGACTCCGAAATGAATCACAGAGTTATTTAACAGAGGGAAAAAAGGACGCTGCAAAGTCTCTCCATGAAAACAAGGGCTCTGGTTGTAGAGAAAGACAACTGATTTGACCTTCCTTCTCACGGCTGAGCTTTCACGCTTGCCGCCTGATTAGCTAGTGTCTGGAACTAATTAGCAGGTGTGGCAAGAAAGAAAGAAGAAAACAAACCTTGGCAACTTTCTCTCAGGGAATTGATGTCTCTAGATTTGCAACAGCTCCTCCAGGACAGATGTATAACTGGGAACCCAGTGGGCTGGCTGAGTTCATTATTCAAAAGCATCCACCTATTTTAAGGCACTCCCACCCAGGAAAAAAAAGTTACAAACTCATCCCCAACTACATGGTTGTTTCCTTGGCTGTAGAGGGTGCAGGAAATACCAAACACCTGAATAGCTCTAATCCTGGGTCCCTTGAAAAGTCTGAAGGCAACTGTTTGCTGAGCTGTTTGCTGAGCTCTGGGGCTAATACGGCAATGAAGGAAACACATAACATCCTATTTCTCTGTGTTGTGAACCAATGCTGCCTCAACTTAAAAATGAGTTATTACTTTATTATCATAAATTAATTATGACATTATTATCTATTTTTAAAAGGACACTATTCTCTATATCTACTCAGAAACCAGTACCAATCACACAATACCTTGCAAATGTGCCCTCTGCAGAAAGAAGGTACAATTATCTCCTGTTACCTAAGGTAATTCACTGAGAGTTCCTGAAAGGTTTCTGCAGCCAAAAGAAAACAATAAACTCTTAGTTCTTTTCCTTTCATTCTTGCCTGCAGGAATAAAACATGCTAACCCAGGATAAAGTTTTTTCTTTCTTGTATTAACACACACATCATTTCCTGAGTTTAGAATACAAAGACTTTACCCTATTCCATGGATCCCCACAGCGGTTAACTGCAAAAGAATTAAGACATCTGTCCGAGTTAGCCTTCAGTCTCATTCATTTGGCCTTTCCCTTTTTCAAACTCAGCTCCTGGTCACTCTCCCAAACTTCCATCCAGTTTGTACATCGCACATGATACGCAAGTGAGATATGTATGGATAAAAGCACCCCTTTGTGGCCCTCCCTGGTGGCGCAGTGGGTTAAAGCACAGCACTAAGAATCAAAAGCCACTTCCGCATGAGTTCGATCCCTGCCTGCCCGGAGGTGAACCCATGGGGTACGGCAGACCTCTCCTGACCCGCCCACTGCTCCCCTCAGCAGTGTACTTCATTGATCTGCCTGTTCTGCTCCCCACTCTGTCTCTGCTGAATCCTCTCACTGCCCCTGCAACTCTGGCCTGTACCCCAATTCTATATGAATAAATAAATAAATCTTTAAAAAAAAAAAAAAAGCACCCCTTTGTTAGGGAAAACTCACTGACTGGTGTCAGAAGTCAGGTTCCATCACTAGTTCTTAGCTAAACAGAACATTATTCACACCCTTAGGAAATAGAGGATGAATTGCAGATTAGGTGTGTCCAGATTAGGTGTGTAACTTGTCCCTCACAAGTTACACAACACATATATATCAGATACTCAGTAAATGATGGTTTATGTTTCAGCCAACCCACACTCTAAACAATGCCTACAGGAGTCAGAGCACAATTTCAGATTCCTTCCCTCAGTCCTGAAAAAATAGGTGCAGAGGGATTCAGGTTTTCCTATGTAGAAATCAGGGCTCAACAGAAAATTCTAACTAATCCCAGCACACATTAATACATCTGTCATCAGTGACAGATACAGGTGATCAGATCACCCCTGAAAATAGGTTTACTTTGAAACCTTCATGAGGGAACAAGAAATCGCCATGTGGACAAAATGGTCTGAAAGATTATTTGACTTTAAGAGTCACTCTGAAATCTGGTTGTGCAAAGAGAATGAGAAAGTCCTCAGAGAGCCTCTTATCCCCATTCCCTTGTGCCCACATAATGGGTACCCTTGTAACCCTCCCCTGGGGCTCCCAGGTAGGCTCAGAGGTGGGTGGGGGGCTTGAGGACCCACTATTGCCCCTTCAACTCCCTCACTTCAAGACTAACTTGAAACATGCTGTTTACCCCTCATAAAAGTACTTACAACTGAAATTCAGATTCTTATCACCTGCATCAAACAAAGGGTCTGTGTCCACCCTGCCAAATGTTCCCTAGGAAGGAAGCATTCCCAGACAGAATCTGAAAAACAATTAAACAAGGATGGGTTTTCCCAGTCCCAGCATCACCCACCTTTGCCCAAGTTCTTGGCCAGCCAATGTGTACTGACACACGGGACCCAGACCTGAGGTTCCTGCTAAAAGTGTGTTTGTTGGGCACTCAAGTTCTCTTTATTTACTATTTCCAAATTAAGTAGCAGGCTAGTGAGTACAAAATATTTACTCTACTTGGAACAGCCACACATTTTAACATTCTGCTGGAAAAGAGGACCCAAACACAAGTGAGGGTGAGGGTCTGGCCACCTCTACATTCTACAGATGCAGAGACCACCACCTAAGGCATCTCAGCAAATTCATGGCTTATGACTGATAGCCAGAGCTTGGACCTGGTATGAACTTGGCTATTGAAACTTGGGTCTCAATAAAGTAAAGTACACAGAAGAGAAAAGGCAAGGGTTTGAAGTGCTAAAAGAAGGAATTTACAGTCTCCTCCACCAGGAAAGCGGAAATGAGTGCTGCAAGGATTAGCACCCCTGTCAAGGAGTTTCTGTGGGCCATTTGCAATCTCCGAAGATCTCCAATGTCCTTTTGCCTCTCAAGTTTCAAGCATGAGCTCAAATAGAATGCTTGAGGTACTTTTATACTATCCTGAGTTTCCTAAGCAGCAGAGACTGGCATTTTAACAACACACAGATCTGTTTGCAGCTCTCCACAGGTCCCACAGTATAGCACCAAGTGGAACCAGAAAGAGGAGATAAATAAAGCCAGGATGCTGATAAATGCCCACTCAAGAGAAGGTAAAAAAATAAATAAATAACTATTATTTTAAATTGCTTATTTATTCACCAGGACTGTGCAGAATGCCTTAGGCAGTTTACCTCATTTACTTCTTAATCAACTTCCAGCATGCACTAGTACCCCGTTTCACAGATGAACAAACATGCCCACAAAACTAAACTGCCCCAACTCACTAACCCAACACCCAGCTTCCACTCTTTCTAAGGAAAAGTATCTTCCAAATGGCAGCCCTCTCTACCAATGACAAGTCCCTTTTTTTTGTCCCTATGTTTTGAAGACAGGGGGATTAGAGAAGAAATAAGGACTGTTACTCAGAGGACTATAGTTATGAAATGTACTTCTGGAAGATGAGCTAAGGCGAAAAATCATTCTAGACCAGCACTGTCAAGTAAAAATACAATGCAGCCACAAATGTGTGCCACACATGTAATTTTAAATTATTGTTACATGAAAGAGTAAAAAGACAGAGGCGATATTAATTTTAATGATAGACTCCACATGCCTCAATATATCTAAACTATTGTCATTTCAATACACCATCAATGTAAAATTTTAATGAGATGTTTTATATACTTTTTTATATCTTTGAAATTCAAAGTGTACTTTAAACTTAAACCACACCTCAATTTATTTTTTAAAGTATTTATTTATTTATGCATACAAGAATTGGGGTCCAGGCCAGAGGTGCAGGAAGTGGGGGGGGGCGGGGAAGAGATTCAACAAAAACAGAGAGGAGAACAGGCAGATCAACTGAAACAAGCAGACACTGCTCAGGGGAGCAGCAGGCAAGACAGGAAAGGTCTGCCATGCCATGTGGATCACCTCCGTGGCCAGGAATCGAACTCATGCTGAAGTGGCTTCAGCTAGCTTCAAAGTGCTGTACTGTAACCAACTGCATCACCACGGAGGGCCCTCATCTCAATTTAGATGAGTCACCTTTGTTGTACCAATGGCCACACATGGCTAATGGCAACACATAAAATACAAAATTCTATGGACATTTCATAATACATAAGCTGGGGCTCAACATTAGAAAGGATCTTTAAGGCAGTCAAATTCAGGAGCCTCCCTGGTGGTGCAAGGGTTAAAGTCTTAGCCCTACCAAGCAGTCACTAGACACTGAGAAGAGTTTGGTCCCTCATCAGGGAGCTGACCCACAAGGTACAGCAGACCTCTCCTGTCTCACCCATTGCTCCCCTCAACAGTGTATTTCAATAGATCTGCCAGTTCTGATCTCCACTGTGTTTCTGGTGAATACTCACACACTCTTTCTCTCTCTCTCTCTGTCTCTCTCTGGCCTATGCCCCAGGTTCTTGGATGCATAAATAAATAAAAGAAAAGAAGTCTTAAAAAGAATTGAATATAAAAAAAAAGGTTAAGTCCATATCCGGAAAGCAAATATGGGATTGCTTGATGCCATCTAAGCACTTGGTATGTTACCACATACAACACATCTATCTGATGTGAATTTCACAAAAGAAATCCGCCTTTTATGCCTACTTTCCAATCAACTTCCTTATCATAAGTAAGACCAATCACAAGATCACTCAGATTTTGAGAAATAAGCTGAAGTGAAAATGAACTGATTCAATGTAAACACAAGATAATTTTTCAAATATAAACAACAAATGATAGGATCTAACTAATTAGTAAGTCACAGTTTTAAAATCTGTTGTCACCAAGCTCATACTTCATACTCATTTAAAATACATGAGAATTCAGAAAGGTGTCACTTTAAAATAAACAGTCATACAAAACCCATAATCTCATGCAAAACCTCAGGGCTTTGAAGGAAAAATAAGCAACTAATTTTAGACCTGTAAACCTCTATTATATAAACTCACCAATTATAATGACGTAACCAACATCAAGAAATTGAATTTTTTACCCTGAATGAATGAATGAATGGGAGTCAAATATAAGCCCAGATCAATTTCATGGATAAGGAAACCTCTGAACATGGTACTTGCTATTGATAACGGGTCTTTCAAGCCAATTTCAAAATAGCTCTATACTTAAAAATTGCCCAAGTAGCAACAAACCTATTTGCAAGAACATAAGCCTGTTGGATATATTTCTGCAGATGCTATTTTCAAGAATGGCTAACTAAGGTATCCTAGTATAAGAGCACTGAAATGGCACAAAAGTCTTTAAAGTCCTCTCCTAGGTCACCTCATACAATAAGTCTAAGATCCAAATCAGGCTTTAGCAAGGAAAAACCTCAGTGATTGATTAGCAATGTCTACATGTGAGTCTAATCCCTAGGTTGAAAAACTGCAAAATTATACAGGGAACAAGAAAACAAACGTATGTGCTGAAAACTTTCACTGTCTCTATCATTATGCACCCTGAGGAGATGATGAGTCCCACCTTAACCCAGACTTAGGCATATATACCCTACGTCATATAGGTAATTTCAGTTTTGAGAATACCGAGCAAGGCTCTAAATCTGTACTTTCTAATTGTGATCAGGTAGGGCAAATTAAAATCTAATCATCATCTTTCGTAAGTCAGACAACAGAAAATGTTCCTGAATATCCATGTGTGCCTTAAATTCATCTAACATCTTCTGCTAGCACAGAAGGAAGCACCATAGCATTCAGAAAGCTAAGTTCAAATTCAATTCCGCCACTTCATTAACTGTAGAACTTCAACTCTCCTTGAATTCCAGCTCTTCCACCTCTTTTAGAGTATAATGACATTAATTTCAGAGCATATTTAAACAATCTTTTGTGTCATAAATCTTCAGCAACTTATTAAAAGCACATCCCCTTTATATCCTACGTGCCTGATGCTCTTCTATTTTTTAATTTTTAATAGTTTATTTTGACATCATTTTGTGCCTTTTTCCATCTCAGTTGTAATCCCCATGGGCTTCCCATCACCAAATCACTCATGTGCCATCACCATGGTCAAGTGCACTTTCCCCTCTCTCCCCACCAACCCCGTTTTTTATCCTAATCCCCACTCCACCCCCGCAAAATGTCTCTGCTATATAGTTGTTTGTTTTTTTTTAATTTATTTATGCATACAGAACTAGGGTACAGGCCAGAGGTACAGGGGTGGTAAAAGGATTCATCAGAGACAGAGTGGGGAGCAGAACAGGCAGATCGATGAAGTACACTGCTGAGGGGAGCAGCAGGAAAGCCAGAAGAGGTCTGCTGCAGCATGTGGGTCACCTCCAGGGCGGGGATTGAGCTCATGCTGAAGTGGCTTTAGCTTCTTAGTGCTGTGCTTTAACCCACTGCGCCACCAGGGAATGCCCTAGTTGTTTATTTTTATTATTTTTTCCCCCTGGATCTTTATACTCCTGCTATGAGTGAAACCATCCGGTCTTTTTACTTTTCTTTCTGGCATATTTCACTAAGCGTGATCCCTTCCAGCTCCATCCATGTTGCTGCAAAAGGCATGTGTTTATCTTTCTTGATTGCTGAGTAATATTCCATTGTGTATATGTACCACATTTTTTAATCCAGTCATCTACTTTTGGGCATTTGGGTTGATTCCATGTCTTTCCTACTGTAAATAAAGCAGCAATAAACATGGGGGTTCAGGTATCTTTCTGAATCAGCATTTTTGTGTCTTTTGTGTAGATAGCTAGGAGTGGGGTTGCTGGGTCATATGGAAGCTCCGTTTTTAGCAGTTTGAGAAACCTCCAAACAGTTTTCCATAATGGTTGTATTAGTTTGCATGCATTCCCACCAGCAGTGCAGGAGAGTTCCTTTTTCTCCACATCCTCACCAACATTTGTTGTTGCTACTTTTTTTAATATGTGCCATTCTCACTGGGGTGAGGTGGTATCTCATTGTGGTTTTAATTTGCATCTCCCTTATTACAAGTGATGTTGAACATTTTTTCATATGCTTGTTGGCCATCTGCATTTCCTCTTGGGAGAAGTGGCCTGACATTTTTCTGATGTTTTGTACACAGGATCTCATGTAATCATCACAAGGACTTTTGAGAGGTTGCAACTCTCATCACTCCCACTTTACCAATGAGAAAACTAATATGGGTAACTAACTGGTTCAAGTAAATACAGGACAAAGCTAGGAATCATCACAAATTTGGTTCAGTTCTTAACTTGACTGACAGATCTGTGCAATCCAAAAGTCATGCATTTACCACTGGCCTTTCATCGAATCCACCTGTCTCAAGTCTCATTTCCTCAAAATCTTGCTAAAGATCCCAAGACATGTAAGTTATTTCCACAAATTCTTCTGTTTATCTGGTCAGAGTACTTACATTTCCTGCAGGTTCTCTAGAAGTCAATTTCCCTCCACTCAACATCCCAGAATGCAGTCAGAAATCTAAGAAACAGCAACTTTTCTCACATCAGTTGAGATGCTTCCATAAATGGAGTTTTTCTTTTCAAATGCACATTCTTAAAAATGTTCAGAAAGAGGCCCTCCGTCCGTGGCGCAGAGGGTTAAAGCACAGCACTAAGAAGCTAATGCCACTTCCACCTGAGTTCGATCCCCGCCTGCCCCAGAGGGGGCCACATGGTGTGGCAGACCTCTCCTGGCCCACCTGCTGCTCCCCTCAGCAGTGTACTTCGTTGATCTGCCTGTTGTGCTCCCCATTCTGTCTCTGGTGAAGCCTCTCACCATCCCTGTGCCTCTGGCCTGTACCCCAGTTCTGTATGCACAAATAAATAAATCTTTTAAAAAAATAAAATGTTCAGAAAGAACTCTAAGCCTGCTTTACCTCCCCTCTATCACATGAGGTAATTTCAGCAACTTTCTCACAAAATGACCAACTGAGAATGAGGGGCTGATACCTAAACTGTCAAAAGAGATTTTCCACAACCTCCACTCATGGTCTTTCCAACAACTGGTTGGAAAAAGAATCAAACAGGGCAGGTATGGAATAGCAATGTGTTCTCGAAAACTTAGCCCCTGCCTGAGCACACTCGGATCCCCCAATGATGCACCAGTTCACATCTGTCTTAGGCAGAGCAACAGCTACGGTGGTGAACCAACACATGTCAAGCAAGCAAAACTAGCTCCGGCAAGTCCTTCTTCCAGAACAACCTTACCCAAAGGCACTCTAAGCAACAGAACAACACTCATCTTCACACTCCACAGTTAGCTCTAGCAAGCTCTACTGCCCTTTGCATACCTTATGTCACTAATTCAAGAATAACTAAAGCAGAAACAAGCATGTCTACAACTCCTGCAGCAACCCTTTAGACAAGATCTGATACGATAAAAACCAGGTTTACAGAATTTAGCCTAAATTATTCCATGAGAGAAAAAAGAAAAAGGTTTGTGATCATCAAAAGGTAACACTGTTTTCAACAATAAACACCTTGGTGATCAGCAACAGAAGGTACAAACATAGGTTTCTCCCTTTTTAGAGAAGAAAAACACATGACAATACAGCCATTCTGAATTCTCAAGAAATTTGTTATTACCTTGCCTGTCATATCTCTTAAGAAGGCACAATCAATGTACAATTTCTAGAAACCACAAATAACATAAGTATCTTATAAGATGCCCTATATTTGTTTTAAAAAGCACCTGTTCATTCTTTCAGTCCTCAACTATGACAAATACCTGGATACTTAAGATACAGCACATGAAAGGAAGAATAAAGTCTTATTCTCAAAAAGCAGACAGTCTAACAGGGTAGTAAATCATACAGGAACAATTTATGTATATCACACATACATTTTGTATATTATATATGATCCCTTAAAGACACACTGGAATAAAAAAAAAAAAATCACACACCCCAATCTTCTATCTGTCCATGCCAAAGACTGTACCTAGCATAAAGTCATGTTTTTGTATGTTATTGTTGGAAAAATTAAGATAAGTGCTATTTCCATCATATATTAGAAATCCATGCTTGAGAGTCATGTAAAAAATTAGTGGGGTAGTGATACTGTGTGAAAAAAATTAAGATATTTGGCAAGGAACCCACTAAAAGTACATCTCCAGTATTAATTTACTCAGTCCCAACGATATTAGTTGTGACTGGTCTTAACTCTCTTAGACCCTTTTCTTCCCACCCCCCCATATTATCCTCTTCTTGGGTAGTACAGTAACAAGAAAATGGCAAAGGGAGCTAGTTCTTAAATCAAATGATAAATTAGATTTTCAAAAAACAACTTATTTTAATTGGAAAATCCAACTGCAATTTAGCTTCACCAATAGAAGTTGCCACATTACTGTGAAATATCCAAGCAGCAGGCCATTTGCAAAGCCAAAAAGGGATACAATCAGAATAGCTGAGTTTCAGCTTTATAGGCTTGAATGGTAAGAATGAAGTTATTTCAGCCAACAATGTCCATGCCCACACTAGCACGTACACACACATGCACACCAACCAGTTCGGGTCATATAAACCCCCCAAGCAAGCACAACAAAAAATCTGCCCCTCAGGTAGAAAACACTTATAGGAGGGTAGCAAGATCCTCCAGGGAACCAGCTGAGTATTGTAAAAAAACCACTAAGGCGGTGAGTGCCCCCTCTCAGGAGGGCAGCTATTATTTATTTCCATCTTAGTGTTATTGCCAAGAAAGAAGGCAAGTCCTATGCTGCAATACCTTCAAGTTTGCCAAGAGTGACCAAGGTCTGTATGGGAAATTCCTATGAGTTTCCATCTGCTTTGGTCACTACTGCCCCCGACCCCCAGTCCCAGGGCCTAGAACAATGCTTGGTACACTGTGAGACACTCAGGATATACCTGTCAATGGCATGAATATTAAATGCCTCAATTTTTAATTCAATTTTTTTTCTTTTAAACACAGCATGACAAATAGAACTGATACCAAACTTCTGGCCAGGTGTCACCTGCAGAGCTCCAACTAACCCAAAAGGCTGTCCTTTCTCTACTTCTCTTCTCCAGAATCAGACACAAGATCCAGAACTAGCTTAACTAGCTTTATGGATTATTTTTAGACAAAAAAAAATCCAATTCCATTTTCGGAATCATAAGGCACATTAGTTTCAACAGTGATACAAAACTTCACTAATATGAGCAAATTCCATTTTTTGCCTGGATTCCAGGAGTAGGTTCAAGGTTTTAAAACAAACAAACAAACAAACAAATAAATAAGCTTATAGGCATTCCATTAGCCAAGATCCTCCTATAACTATGTTTGCTACTCCCTTGAGATATTCAGTAGCAAGGTTAGGGAGATCATCAAAGGGTTCTTAGACAGCACTTTAGGAAGCAAAGTCTCAGAGACAAGCTAACAACAAGCACAGCTCATGCATCACAATACAACATGCACCAGGCATTTAACTTGCAAGGTGCAAAAAAGCCACAACCTTTCCCAAATGTTCAGGCTGTAATCAACAATCAATATTCCAGCAGCACTTTAGAAGCCACTTAGTTAAGGGTAAAGAAAACAACCCCCAAGAAGCTGGGGGTCTTCCCCAAATTCCACAGCAGGTCTGGCTAGCTCCCACTGCCGGTGCTTGACTTCAGAGGAAAAATCCAAAACCCAAGCAACCTCTTGTCAAGTACAACTAACTTCCTCAGACCTTTTCTTGAAGTCCTGATTCTGAGCCTACAGTCCACATGTGGACGGTCATTATTATAATGTAATTTTATTCAACACAGCAAACAGAAGTTAAAAATTACAGATTAAATCATTTAGATCAGTCTAAAGAAGAATACAAAAGCTCACAATCAACAAAACCACTCAATCCACACTTATTATCAGCTTATTCAGAAGCTAAAGTAATTTGCTGAAAGGTCATCTCTTCAATGTAACCAAATAAAATCCTACACTAATTGCATTACTTCCTTATTTAATTGTAGCAACTACAGGAAGACACCTTTATTTCAATGGGGAAAATAGTACAGTGAGATAGGAAAGGCTAAATCTGTCTTATAATTGGCCTTCCTGTACAATTTGGAAAAACTGACTCCAGCAAACAGTAAGTCGTCTAAAATTCAAAATAAGCCTAAAACGTTTAGAGAGAAATAATATAGCCACCCCAACTTCATAATAGAGCTAACCGTACACATACGATACCTCCTTTACCTTTAGTTTCCACATTCTAAAGTGGGAACACTCATAATTTATATCCATAATTTCCAGGCAGGAAAAAAAGCATATAAATAGCTTAGTGCCTAGAGAGTTGCAAATACTTTCTATTTCCATTTTAGAGATTAAAAAAAATATCCACTTGCCCCAGTTAACATCACTGCAACCAAGAATTTCAACTTTGGCCACTGGGTCTTTGTGTAATTCATGAACAAGAGGTATGTAAATATGTGAATTTTTACCCATGTACAGACCCCCAATCCCACCCAACCTCACTTTTACAAGAAATGTCAAGTAATTTACCCAAGGTAGGTCAGCTACTCAGTAACAAGGGTAGGGCTTAGCTTCTACACTCAGAGAATAGAAACACTTCTGGAAAATGTAATTTTTTTTAAAAGAACACATTTATAAATAACTTACTCTGTAAATATATCCTTGTTGTTCTTGACTAATCTGACTCCTAAAAAATCAGTAACATTTTCTCACTAATCTGGAGCATGCTTTTATACTAAAAAGTGCTTGTAACTGTCCTCTATCCAAGGCATCCCAATTGATGGCTTTATCTGGTTTAAGGACACTGAAATTCACCGGGGGGGGGGGGGGGGGGGGGGGAATGGCATGAGAATTCAAGTACTTCTCCTATTCATAAAACCATTCTGCAAAAGTATACCCACTACAAGACCAACTGACAACTGACTTTACTCTTTGATAGAAAATAGTACAATGGACCCAAAAATAAGTCCAGTTGCCCTATTTTCTCACATGGAAGTGTTACATATTCCATGAATTATGCTTTCATTTATTCTTTTTTAGTTGCTAGATTTCAGCAGCCAACTGTGTCACTTTGCTACAGCCCAAATATAGCCAAGTCCAGTAGTTTAACGTTTTGTTGTTTGACCAGAAAGCCATCATGCTGATTTCGGTTTGCAAAAAATTGATTAGAGGGCAAGAGCACTCCATGGTGTGTATGTCTGTGTAGTTCTGAATCCATGAAGCTATGGAGACAGAGACAGGAGTGTGTTCAGGAGTACAAAATAAAAGCGGCACCCAAAGACTACTGTTTGCTTCCCATTAGTGGCACAAAATCAAAACCAGGCAAACACATTCTCCTTTATTATTGGTTCCGCAGTCTAGAGGGTTTCACAAGAATGAACTGGCATCCTGGGTAAAGGAACAAGTAATTTTTTACAAAGGCTAATACCACACAGGGACTTTAGAGATCCAGAAGGCACCTTTTTGGCCTTCAGAAAACATTCTTCACATTTTAAGCTGGGAAACTAGATACTCTTAACAGTGTAAGTAAGGGGAGTACAGAATCTCATGCTGGGGCCCTCTTTGTGGCGCAGCAGGTTAAGGCATAACACCATGAAGCTGGCCAGAGGCACCTCCTCAATGTGAGTTCCATCCCCTCCCCAGGGGTGATCCACATGGCGCAGCAGACCTCTCCTGTCTCTCCTACTGCTCCCCTCAGTAGTGTACTTTGTCAGTCAGCCTGTTCTGCTCCCGGCTCCGTCTCTGGTGAATCACAGCCCCTGCACCTCTGACCTGTACCCCAGTTCTATATGCATAAATAAATAAATCTAAAAAAAAAACTCTCATGCTGGATCAAATACCTTATCCTGCACTGAGGCATTGCCATTCTTTAAAACTCAAAATGCAACCATCTTACAAATTTCACATAGGTTGTCCTCAGGTCAACCCTTACTCTTTCACCCCCAAGAGCAAAGCTAAGTTAAAGGAGGAAAAAAAATTCATTACCCACGTTTACAAGCCTTTTTAAAAAATAAAAAAGTTTTGGTGGCACAGCAGGTTAAAGCACAGCACCGAGAGGCTGGAGCCACTTCCGCATGAGTTCGATCCCCGCTTTCCCCGGAGGAGATCCACATGGTGCGGCAGACCTCTCCTGACCTGCCCGCTGCTCCCCTCAGCAGTGTACTTCGTAAATCTGCCTGTTCTGCTCCCCGCTCTGTACCTGGTGAATCCTCTCACCCTCCACATCTCTGCCTGTACCCCAGTTCTGTATGAATAAATAAATAAATCTTTAAAAAAAAAGTTTTGTTGGCCCTCCCTTGTGGCGCAGCGGGTTAAAGCACTGCACTGAGAAGCTAAAGCCACTTCCGCATGAGTTCGATTCCCGCCTGTCCTGGAGGAGACCACATGGCGCGGCAGACCTCTTCTGACCCGCCCGCTGCTCCCCTCAGCAGTGTACTTCTTTGCTCTGCCTGTTTTGCTCTCCACTCTGTCTCTGGTGAAGCCTCTCACCGCCCCTGAGCCTCTGGCCTGTACCCAGTTCTCTATGTACAAATAAATAAATCTTAAAAAAAAAAAAAAAAGTTTTGTTTTTACATACAGTTGTCCTTTCAGTTCCATTTTTCTTTGCCCATACACTCCTGCCCAGAAATCTGGGTACAGCAAGTAAAACTGGTTAATGGATAACTAGCTATCATTGTGATACTGCAATTTACAATAAGAAATAAATGTCTAGTTTCATACTATTTCTAACACAGAACTACTAAAACTAATTTCCTAAGTGAAGAAAACATATAGGTGTTTTGTTATGTTAAAGAACTGACATTATGGATGAGAACTGACTGCTGGGAGAACCAAGTTTGTGACTACAGAGTTTGGAACTGTCAGTCCCAAAATCCCAACCTCAGAATGGGATGAAAGGCCAAATCCATCACCAATAACCAATGAACTACAAAGCCATACTGCATACTGAAGTCATCATAAAGACACAAGAAAGCTTCTAGGCCATGAATACATGAGATCTGGGAAGAGTGTGTATCTGGAGGTAGCAGAGAAGTGCCCCACGTTTTCCTCACACCTACCCCAAGAGTCTCTTCCACTGGCTGTTCCTATATGCTGTTCCTGAGTTAGAACCTTCTATAAAAAAAGCTGCAATCCAGTAAGTAATTGTTTCTCTGAGTTCCATGAACAGCTCTAGCAAACTAAAAGAACCTAAGGGAGTCAGTCAGAAGTCCGCGTAACAAACAGGGCTTAGAGCTGGCAACAGGAAGGTGAAGTTGGGACACCAGTCTACAGCACATGTGAAAACCTTTGAAATTTAGTACCCAAATCAAAGAATTATAGGAGGCCAATCTGTTGTCCTTAGGGGAGTGGGGGAGAAGGGGGACCCACAGTGATGATCAGAATCATAACCAAATTTTAAAAATCAGGATACTATCACTAAACCATTGCAGACAGGAGGCAAGGGACAGACCCAGAAAGGATTAAACCACTTTTCAAGTCTCAGGTAGCATAGTCAAGTGATGGTCAAGACAGGCTAGCTCCCAGACCATACGCTTACAGATTTCATTATATTCTGTACAGCTTTCGATAGCTACTCCATTAGGAAGGAAATAAAAAACAGTAATAGCTTCTAGATTCTTACAAGATTTCTGCTTGCTATCTGCTGATAAAAGTGTGGTGACACATAAGCTGGCTGACAGACACCAAAGTTCTCCTTCATTATGAAAATTCCCCATCTCCCCCAAATACAACATTAATATCACCCAATTCAGATGGGGGGAGGCTTCATAATAGAAAACAGGGCCCTCCCAGGTGGTACAAGGAGTTAAAATGCAGCACTATGAAACTCTCCATAGCCGTGTAGCCACAGCAGCAGGAGTTGGATCCCCGGCCAGGAAGCTGACCCACATGGCCCAGCAGACCTCTCCTGTCCCCGCTGCTCCCCTCAGCAGTGCGTTTCAGTTACATCGCCTGCTCTGTTCCCCCCTGTCTCTGGTGAATCCTCTCACCCCCCGCTGGCCACATCTCTGGCTGTACTCAAGTTCTTATATGCATAAATAAATAATCTAAAAAGAAAAAAGAAACAGCACATTTGGAAACTGGTCATCTGTCATTCTTGTAATGCAGCCCTCAAAGCACTTTGTATTTTTTTTCAAAATAGTCACATCAAGGTAGTCATAAAAACAAAACAAAACAAAAAACACCATTAACCTGCACGAGGCTGGCAAGTCAAATCACAAAGATGACAACAGACCCTTGAACAAAACAGGGTTTGGCGCACCCAGCCATGTACAGTCAAGCCCATGCATAAACACTGACTCCCCCCAAACCAAGTAAGCTAGAGAAAAAAAAATAAGTCAGAAGGAAGAGAAAATATACATACTAATACATTTACAATACAGTAAGTTTACACCATCAGTTTATAAGGCAACTGAATCAAGGGCACCCACCTTTGGTGTTCAACTGCTGATGTTCAAGAGTTAACTGTATATATTTTTCCTGTCACAACACCAAACATTCTGCTATGACAGATACCAGATGAAAAGGCCCCTCCATCTCTAGGTGTCCCCGAAAGAGTCAACAGCACACAGAGCCCCCTAGCTACTTAAAACAATTTTGCACAGCCCTTGGTCATAAACCTCGCATCCTTCCCATATGAACAAACCACAAATTTATCTGTTATATATTTCAATCATAATTTTCTAAGATAAATCTCACCCACAATACTTCCAGATGTATTTTTTTAAAAAAAACATTTACAATTCTGTGGTCTTGGAAATTTGGGACAAGTTTCAATCAAATTTTGAGAACCTATAGGAAAAAACTAGGGGAAGTTAAAAGAGCTTTTAAAACACCCATCTTTTTTTGGAGTGCTGTTTTTGGTTACAACACTGTGTCATCACAATATAAAAAAAAGTCAAAACATTCAACAAATAACTTTTTTTATACACACGTGTATTTGATCTTCTATGTCCAGGAAACACTGCCACAATACTGAGTTCAGTGCTTTGCAAACTAGATACTTATTCCAGCGTCTCAGACAGGGAACCAGAGGTATCTCAGCTTGAATCACTTGCAAATATTTCCTGAGAGGGCCTAATGCACTTGTCATTCTGAAACAAATTCAGTGACTGCCGCTGAATTCCACAAGATCTCACAGCCTGTTGGGGGCAGGCTCTTCTCACTTTCCAGAGCCCCTCAGTAACCCAAATTTCGCCTACATCAAGCACAGCAGAACTAAAAGTGGGACCGGGCATAATGCCTTGCCTTCCTTAATATTACCAAATACACAGGTCTTTTATTCTGTACAGATATAGCCAAAATGCAGTTTCAGTAATTACCACCCATCACCCCATAGTGGTCAGCCCGTGACCAAAAACACACCAATCAATCAATCAAGCACTCTTGAGATAACTTCAGATGGTCTGAATTTCCCTCCTAAGCTTTGATTTATGAACTGTGACGACATGAAAGATGTGCCTCAGGATGAAAATGCTCACCATAATATTTTAAACCTTGTAATTCAGATTGCACACTCATGTTTTAATTTTTGTACCACTTTGAAATGACACTGTTGTCCTGCGTGCTATCAGTAAAATATTAAGTGGAAATTCTGATTAAAAAAAAACAATTCTCACCATAATAGGAAAGAGAAAGCAATGACATACCAGCAATATTTAATTTGCTTTCTTCACCTACGTGTAAGACTAATTTAAGTGTTGTCATTTTGGTCAAGTTTCCAGAAAAAATAGAGAAGGTAGTAAAATAGCCTGTCCCTAGTAACTATGCTCTGGGGCATTTTAAATTATCTGACATAAGTGGCAAGTTCATTCCAATTGGTATACTGCTACACAACTGAGTACACTACATTAACTTGAGAGTTTTTCAGAATAACAGAAAAGTTAATCTGAAAGGGTTCTTCTGTTTTGCTGAATTAAGTCATCAGCATTCCCTATCACAGCATGAAAACAGGTCCATAATTAAGGGGAGATACTCAAAGTTTCACTACTGGATAGTTCTTTTTCTTATTTCTACTAACCTTTCCTATAACCTTTCTGCCTCTGGCAATAGCAACCTCTGCTATTTCCAAAAGGTCCTGTTATGCCTGTTTATATTAATGTTCTAACTTCATCAACTCTATAATATGAACATGGTTAGTCAGAAAGATCAAAGATTGTATTCCATTAGTGTGTCAGAGGGACTGGATTAAAGAGTCTTCATTTTCAAACAATACATTTGAAGGAGGGGACTGCATGATTTCTCCCTTCCTTCCTACGTACAAGATTGCTGACTTACAGCTACTACTTTTGCATTTTCTAATAAGGCTATACCCCATGCCCAATAGTATTAAAGCACGAACATGCAAATACACTAAGATGGCTTAAGGGAAATTCACCAGACATCAATCATGACTCCTCAGATTCTGACACATCCAAGGAACACAACAAAGCTTATCCAAATTAAGTGTTTCCAACATCAGCCTTCTAGATGTAATGTAATTACGGCACAAAACATATCAGAATCAAAGAGAAATGTTTCAATCTGAGGAAAGAAAAAGAAATCAATAAAAAATATTTAAGCTTCTGCTGAATAGCTAATGAATGTAAACTACATGAAATGTTAACCCCTGGTAACATTTTATATCCTACTGGAAACATAAAATCCTCAATGATTAGCAATACCTACCCAATGCCTAAATGGAGTATGTGTGTGAATGCTTTCAACATGCTTTAAAATGAGGTGTCATGGAAAGAGGGAGTGGTCTAAAACATGGAAGAGTTGATAATAGGGGGGCGTCCATTATATTTTTCTATTTTCAAGAGTTTTTCCATAATACAGTAATTTGTTAAAAGATGTAGGCGAAGAGAGCACGCTATGCTCTATATCATGTTTGCCAACATTTCGGCTTTGGAAAGTGGAAGCACCACTTGAAACAATAACCGCGACAGGGTCTCACCCTGCCATTCGCTATTGAGAGATTATAAACCAGTTTCTGATCCGCTGGGGAAGGCTCGTGCCAGGGCTGTTTCCAAAACCCTTCCAAATCACAGCCACCATGGATTCTAAACAGGATCTGAGAACTCAAATGCAATGGAAAAGTTGGTGTATCTCTGAAACAAATAAAATAAGAAGGGATTTTCGTTAAGTTCTCACAAGGACTTTAAGCTGAAACAAGAAGAATTTCTACTCTTGGTGTAAACCAGGAAAAAAAAAAAAAAAACGCTTCCGAGGTTATGTCAGGAGAAAAAGGTGTCCCAAAACAAACTTGGGCTGCCGCCTAGTTTCAAGTTGGCTGGAAACTGAGGCCGCTTCGCGCCAAGGGGCATGCACAGTCGCAGAACCTAGGAACCCAACCTCCTGGGCCCCAACCACACTAGCACTGCTGCCCCGCCGCAAAGACCCGGGCCAGTGAAGGTAGCAGGAGCCCGAAAAGTGGCTCGGGAGCGCCCCCTGAGGTCCAGCGGCGTCCCGACACCTTCTGAGAAGGGAGAGGCTGAGTCTTCCAGGACTATGACATTTTAACTTCTCTGGATTCCAAATGCTTTTCCAGCGTTTGTGTACCCTTCTCCAGCGGCCACTCTTTCAACCAAAGTCCCTCTGCCCTGAGTTTCACACCACTTCCCTTCCCTTTACCTCACTCGTCTGCTCCCGGGCAAGGGAGCTATTTACCTTGCAGCGTGGGCACTAAAAGAAAATGAGGAAGAGGAAATTGTCCAAGCACCTGGAAAGCTGTATCACTGACGGTCCTATGTTGCATTTCACGCTTCCTCCGGTAACAAGAAAAAGAAAATCACGGCCAGTTCACCTAGTGAATACACTGGCCAAAAAAGGTTAATGTAGAATCCGAAATTCCACTTATTTCGCACGGCTGTTTGCTCTCCTGCTGCCTCCTACTGTCCCTATTAAAGCCGGACCCTTATAAAATTTGACCCACTGTGCACAACTGAGTCCAGTCGACCGGCAAGTACACGGCAAAGAAGAAAGTCTAAAAGAGGCAAATGACTAACACAAATGTTGAGCTGCAGTCTTTTAAGGAGTAGAGGGCATTTGTAAGGAGTAAAGTTCGGTTGGCCCCCACCTCCTGTGGAAGCAGGAGCCAGATGGGCACACCCCAGGCCTCAGGGTTTGTGGGAACACGCGCCCTTCCCCTCGGCAATTGAACTGGCTCTCTGAGCTGTGGCTAGCAGTTCCGGAAGCAGGAGGATGCGCAGAGGGGAAGGGGGATAACGACGAAAAGACTGTGCTTTACCTCTCTGCCCCTCAAGGCCATCCCCGTGCCAGCAAAGGAGACACTCGCTGCTAGTCCGCGAGGGCTGCGCGAGCGCCCGCGCTCAGGGCGCACGACAGAGCCGGGGTACCCGCTGCACCAAACCCGTGCGCTCGGTCCGCGAAGGGACAGGAGGCTGTGACCAGAAACCTCGGGGCACGTCCCTTTTCTTGGTTCAATAACCAAGTCACCTCCGAGCGAGCAGGAGCTGGTGGATGAGAGAGCAGAAAAGCCGGGTTCTCTGTCTTTGGGAGAGGACGTTTGAAAAGCGAATCGTTCCCTTCTTCCCACCCTTTCCCCGGGCTAGGGCAAAGAATGGCCTCAGCCCCAGATGAGAGGTCCAGACATCAAGGGGGCTGGGGGATGAGGGAATAGAAAGGCTGCTGGCCTCTGCCCTCCCGAAGAGAAGGGAAGAGAGGAGGGTCAGTCACTGGAGGTTTCAAGTAGAGGGTCAGCGAGTCGCACACCTCTACGTGCAGCGATATATTTCTCAACGGCCAATATACCGTTCCCGTCTTAACCTAGCTAGAAAGGAGCCGGTCTGGGTCCGCCAACAGCGCACAGCCTGCAAAAGGGCAAACTGGAAGGTAGGCAGGGCGCGCGAGACAGGAAGAAATACGCCTGGGCGCGAACAGCAACCCAGTCGCTGACCCGCCTCCCCTCCCCCCGCTCAGCGAGGAGACCCGAGCGGGCCCCAGGAGCAGAGTTGTGGGGTAAACGGGGCCGTTAGCCGGAGCTCTGAGAATCACGGGTCTCAATGAAATGCCTGATCCCTGCCCTCCCACCGCGTCCCAGGCCCCACGCCTGGGGAGGCTATCTCGCGCGGGCACCGCAGCGCAGCCCGCGCCTCAGCCCCGAGAGGGGCGCGCTCCGGCCCACGAGACCAAAACAGACTGCTCCTAACACCCCAATCCCCCAAGGCCAGTCACCGATTTCTACCCCCATCTCACCCCCTCCCTACTCCACACAACACGCCAGCCTCTCCAAAGGGTCTGGAAGCAGAAGGGCAAGTCTCTCCTACCGAGCTTCACTCCCCACCTGGGCGGGAGGCACACCCTGGGGCCCCAATCCACAGAGAAACCCTCCCAATGGCCCCTGTCTCCAACCTCCCCAGAGCCCTCGCTCTCCGCACCAGAGACTGATAAGGACCCTTTTTCTCGGGGACCTCCAGGTCCCCCAGGCACAAGAGAGCAGAGCTCTGCGGTCCCTTTCCTTCACTCACCGGCCACTCCTGCTTCCACCCTCCCCAACCACCAGCCCCAGCCACGAGGGCCAGCAGCGGGGACCCCACTCTCCTCCCCGGGCACCCTGACCCCCTCCATCCTCTCCAGGGTCTCCGGGATGGGCGCCCGAGCTCCGAGCCCCGGCGACAACTCCGCATCCCCCGCGCGCGCCGGCCCTGGCCGCGTCCCCTCGGCAGCCAGCACTCACCGGGGAAGCACACGACATAATGGAGCACAGAACTGGTGACTTTCAGGAACAAAATCCACCAACACGGTTCCAGTAACCTCCGCATGTCCGAAAACGCACATCGAAAAGAGAAAGGCAGGGGGGGGTAAACTTGTTGAATAAGTTCTTGCCTCCGTGCGAGCCTCCGCTAAACCCGGCTCTCCCCGTGCTCACCCACTCCACGGGCCCCCTACGCTGCGCGGCCCGAGTCCCCCCTGAATCCGGGAAGACGCCGGGCGTCCCCCGGAAAAAATCTCAAAAAGTGACCGGGAACGCGGAGCCACGCTGGGAACGATCTTCGGCGGAGAAAGGCTGCTTTCTGTTCAAAAGGCAGCAAGTCGAGCGGGCAGGGCGAGGAGTCGGCGGACGGCTGCGATGCCTGGGGCCCCGGGCGGGCAGAGACCGCGGGTGGCGGCGGCGGCGACCAGCCGAGGATCCCCAACTTGAGTCGGCAGCGCAGCGACTGGGCTGAGCGCGGCGCAGCGTCTCTGGGCTTCAGGCAGGCAGCTCCTTCCAGGGCCCCGGGAAGGAAGGAGGCATGTTTGCGAGCGGGGAAGGGGAGGGGAGAGGCGGGGGGAGCGACGAGCCCCCCAAAATAGAAACCGCCAGAGGAAACGGAGGAAAATACAAAGGATCTCAGAGGGGCGCTGAGGCGAGGGCGCCTTCAGTCCATGCTCCTGAAAGTTGTGGCTCCGGTGCAGGCTGGGGAGGAAAGCGGAGCGCGGGGCTGGAAACTGGCCATGCCTCCATACAGGAAGTAACATGTGAGCATGGATCCTGGCTGAGACTTTAAAGCCAGCGAGCGAGCGAACGAGCTGGGGGCGCGCGGCGGCGGCGGCGACGCACGAGCAGGGGCGCGCGGCAGTGGCGGGGGCGCGCCGCCGGGACAGCCCGCGGCAAGCACGCGCGCTCCGCGCTCTTAAAGCAGCCGCGCTCCGCTCCCGCCTCCGAGGGTTCCGCTGCCCTGTGGTTTTGCGTGCTTCCCCCGGTCCTGTGGGGTCTGCTGTAGCAGCTTGAAGGGGGCAAGCGGGCAACTCTAGCCCAGTCTCAAAGAGACAGAGGAGGCCAGCAGTCTCCGGAACCACCCGTCTTGTACCCCTCAGATTACCATTCTTTGAGCTCTTAAAGATACCGCGCTTTGCGCGTGCTTAGCAGGGTCTCCCCTGGTCCGCGGAGTTCACGAATTCGGAACTGGGGCGGGAAGGGCGGGGATGCTCGGATCAGAGGAGAGGGGACAGCTAGCTGGACTAGGGGGATCTTCTGTAGGGCTCCATTGCCTAGGCAGTGCTGTGACAGGGCGCGCCCCGCGCTTTCCCTACTCAGCGCCCCTAGCCCGGCGCATCCCCCCCTAGCTTGGAAACAAAGCAGAGCGGCCTTTGCACTAGGCTGAGTTGATTTTAATTTTTCCTTCACGGGTTTCCATTGGCCGAATCATCGAATAGGGGGTGGAGAGGGGGGGAAATGGAGGAATATCGATCCTAGGCTTGCAAAATCCACCCCTTCTGAGCCCACTACCCCGTTCTAGGTGCCATGAAGAACTGGTGACAGAGTTTCCCAACTCGCAACTCTACAGACTTGAAGGTTCCCGCAATTCGGCCTAGGAATGGAGAGGACTCAGAAAGCGTGCCGGTTATCCCCGGCTGGGTGAAAGCGGCGCCGCGGGGTAGGACCGATTTCCTGGCAGCTACCCCGGGAGCGGCAGCCTTTTTAGCAATCCAAAAGGCGTCCCGGGAAATGAGAGGACGGGGCTTAATCTGTAGTGAGTCCTGTTCTCCGCTCGTGGTGAGAAAATCCTTATCCTTTAGGCTTCTAAAGGCCCTATTTTTTCCTCTTACGCGGATACTAAAAGTGGGGGAGGCGGGCTTTTAATTAAACGTGTAATTGAGCCAACGTAATTAGGCATTTGTAATTTTCGACTAATTCTGCCTCTGTTTAAAAGCCATCCTGACATATTAATAACGTGCCCCTGCTGTTTCATCCCGCCAACCTGAGTCCCCCACCCACCCAACATCCCGACCGGATGCTCAGTTTTTAAATAATATACAGATGTTCGGAGAGCCTCGCAAGATGTGATTAGGGAAGCAGTTTCACACCCACACTTCCAAAAAGAAAAACCTTTGAAAAGTTACGTTTGGGATTACAAACTAATAAAAGCCAGGAAGTTCCCGGGGAGGGCCCACGCTCTATCTTTAGCAGAAAGGGGGTGAACACCCTCCCCAGGGTAGAGAATGAGTTGAGTTTGTTTGCTTTGGAATTTGGTTCTTCCTGGTTTTGTTGGAAACCTGACTTCCCTTTAAATGTTTGCAATGTTGCCTTTTCTTGGGAGTGTTGCATTTAAGGATGTCCATTGAGAATGATCAGAGTGACCACTGCGTGTCTGCCTGCCTTATTAAAAGATCGGGCCATTAACCCGGGGAGTCCCTGGATTTTGAGTCAGAACACCTAATTAGACACCTTCAGGAGAATTTCCTCCTTTGCAAAGTGGAGGAAACGAACACTACCATTTTTAGAATACCTACTATTCAACCATGCACTGTACTGAATTCTTTCCATAAAACAATGAATTTATCGAACATTTAAATTATGTTGGGCCTACCTGAAACAGGGACGTGAACAAAAAAGCCCAAAGCATGTGAACTTCGTGGCGTTTGCTATCCCAAAATATATGCTACAGTTTCATGGAGTTATTAAAACAATTCTGCCAGGTCTAAGAATGATTTTCCCAATGTTACAGACAAGGAAACATGTTCAGAAAAATAAAACAATGAGTTCCCAGCTAGTGAGTAGCAGAGCTGGGCTTCTGAGGCCTCTGTGCCTCCAAGGATATGAAAAGCAAAGAAATGATGTTCTGAGAAAACACTGAAATGTGGGCTGGGGAAAATGGCATTGGAGTAGGGAAACTTCACATTGATTTGGAGATTGAATTACCACTATACTCGTTTAGAAGGCCCCAAACTAAAATTTCAAATCAAATTAGTTCTGGGCTGGTGACTGTCCTGGGGCGCAGGGATGAAATGTATCTCCAACAACTCTTGAAGTATCCTCACACAATGAGGCCCAACTGGTTCCCTAAAAAAATAAAATTTTGGGCCCTCCCTGGTGGCACAGCCGGTTGGAGAGCTGCACTGCCAAGCCAAGCCATGCCACGGCCACTTTAGTGCAAGTTTGATCCCCCAAGGTGATGGGCAAACCTCTCCTCTCTTGCCCGCTGTGCCCCTCAGCAGTGTACTTTGACCATCTGCCTGTCCTGCTCCCTACTCTGTCTCTGAGGAATCCTCTTCCACCTGTACCCCTCTAGCCTGTACCCCATTTCTGTATGCATAAATGAAATCTTTTTAAAAAATAAAATTTCACAGGCATACCACATGAATGCCTTTTCATTCATCCCATAGCCAATTACAGGACAGCCTATACATGCCAGGACATCAATCGAATATTAGTAGAGGGTCCTCTCTGGTGGTGCAAGAGGTTAAATCGCAGCACTATAAAGCTGTCCACAGCCACTGCAGCATGAGTTGGATCCCCAGGGAGCTGACCCACATGGCGCAGCAGACCTCTCCTGTCTAGGCAGCTGCTCCCCGCAGCATTGTATTGCTTGTTCTGTTCCCCACTCTGTCTCTGGTGAATCCTCTCACTGCTGCCCCCACCTCTGGCCAGTATCCCAGTTCTTGTATGCATAAATAAATAAAATCTTTTAAAAATATTGGTGGAATAAATGACCCACAAAGGTACTACCTTGACCTTGCATGGTGATTCTCTCTCTCTCTCTCTCTCTCTCTCTCACACACACACACACACACACACACACACACACACACGCGCGCGCGCGCGTGCGCGCGTGCGCACACGCGCACGCGCTTGTGCACAGCATCGAGGGGACTGCAAACTATGTGAACATTCCAGGAGAATTAATATAAAGGGCCCTGGAAGTGAAAAGGACGGAGGGGCTCCTCTGATTAGAGACTCCAAACAGAAAGTGCTGGTATTGATAACAAAGACCCCCAAGGTCTGCAACTTAAAACTATAAACAGGGCCTTCCCTGGTACCCCAGCAAGATAAAGCACAGCACTAAGAAGCTAAAGCCACTTCAGCATGAGTTCAATCCCTGCCCAGGAGATGATCCACATGGCATGACAGACCTCTCCTGATCCATCCACTGCTTGCCTCAGAAGTGTACTTAGTCAGCCTGCCTGTTCTGCTCCCCACTCTGTCTCTAGTGCATCCTCTTACCACCCCTGCACCTCTGGCCTGTACCCCAGTTCTGTATGCATAAATAAATAAATCTTAAAAAAAAACAAAACTACAAACATTACTTTCACAGCTCTGTACACCGGAAGCTGGGCTATAGCTGGAGGCTCTGTTTAGAATCTCACTAGATTGAAAAAAGGATTGGAGAGGAGTCATCTGAGGTTGAGGGTCTTCTTCAAAGCTCATTCAGATTGTTGACAGAATCCAGTTCTTTGTAACTGTACAGTGGAGATCCCTATTTTCTTGCTGACTTTTGATCATGGCTCAATCTCAGCTAATGCTCCCTCTAAAGATTCAGGACCTGCATCCTCCTCCCAATATAGCAGCTTTACCTCTTCAAAGCCAGTGGGTGACCCCAGGAGTTATCTATGAGGGCATTTTGGGAATAACCATCGCAGCACTTTAACTATATCTTCTAACCTTATGACGCAGTGACTGTGGCATCACATTCACAGGTTTTACCCAGTTCCAACAGGGTAGTAATCTTGGGCATCTTGTGAGAAATATGCTTACTTCAGGGCTGCTGAGCTATTTTGAGTATAGCTTGGTAAAGCCAAAGCTTTCAAACCAGCCTAACTGGGTTCTGAATCCTCTCACCCCCCATACCTCTGGCCTACACCCCAGCTCTTAAATGGCTAAATAAATAAAATAAATATTTTTAAAATAGCGTTAACAGCAATCAAAAAAGATAAGCACATGCCTTCTGCAGCAACATGGATGGAGCTGGAAGGGATCATGCTTAGTGAAATAAGCCAGAAGAAAGAAAAGGAAAAATACCTGCTATGGTTTCACTCATAGCAGGAGTATAAAGGACCAGGGGAGAAAACAATAATAATAATAATGAACAACTAAAGACATTTATGGGGGTGGAGTGGGGAATGGGAACAAAAATGGGGGAGGGGAAGTGCACTGGACTATGGTGATGGCACACAGGTGAATTGGTGGTGGGAAGCCCACGGAGATTACAACTGAGATGGAAAAAGGCACAAAATGATGTAAAAATAAGCTATTGTATTACTTTTAAAAATAGAGTTAAGTACTTAAAGCAGTCCCAGGCACTAACAAACACTCAATAAATATAAGCTATTACTATTATCTGCTCAACAGCTGACACATAGCTCAACAGCTGGTGAAGTAGAGACAAATACACTCGTAAGAGCATTACTGAGTCCTTGAATTATGTTGTACTTGAAGACACACCAGGCCCCAGACTTCTCAGCTATTGAATTGATAAATTCCTTTTACTCCTTTTGCCTCTTTGAGTTAATTATTATTATTAATATTATTATTATAAACTTGAAACTAAAACAAAACATGGAACTAATGGTGAAAGATAAGATATCCACATTTTATAAAGAAAGAAGCAAGGACTCTTAGTATTAAGTGATTTTGCTCAAGAGATTGAGAGAGCAAACAGAAGTGGTACTACTGTGATAGACCATTTAAAAAGTAGGATTCAACTCTAATCGCAAACATGAATGATAAGGCTCTTTTGCTCACACATAACAGAAGTACAAAGCAAACCAACTAGAGCTAAGAAAGAATTTTTTGATTCATGTTCTGCTAGGAAGTTCATGACTTTGAGTAAGACTAGAGCCGGGGGCTCCAGTGGTGGTTCCAAGTTCCCTCTGTAACTCCAGGGCTATGCTGTCCTTGCCTTTGACTTTTTGTGTGGCTCCTGGTGACTCCTGTTTCAAAAGGACATCTCTCCCTGTGTCCATACTGATTCTCCAAAAATGTATTCTGATTGCCTTGCTTAGGTCCTGTACCTCTGCCCGGACCAGGGTCATGAACTTGATCAATCTGGTGTTGCAATCTGGCTTTGTTATTGATTTTCAGCACCTTGGAACAACAAGGAGTAGAGGAAGGATAGGCAGGGAGAGTTGTAAACTCTCATTTAATCCTTGATGACAATTTTCTGAGTCTTTTCTGAAAAAAATCACTGATTTTTCACCTATACAATCATGGCATTGCCTAACGATTTTCCAGTCAGTGATGAATGCTATATCCAGCAGTGGTACCTATGAGCGCTACCATATGGTCTAGCTGTGTAGCAGCTCTACAATCTAGGTTTGTGTAACTACATGCTATGATATTCACCCAAGGACAAGATCACCTAATATGCAATTCTCAGAATGAATGCCCATCATCAAACAACATATGACAACATATTACTGCAGAACCTATCCCCCTAAAAAATCAAACAAAATAAGAGGAAAATTCACAAGCAAAATATCCCAAATAAATAATGTTGGAATACATGAAATGAAATGACTATTCATATTCTGCCAGTGACGTGTATTGGCATAAATGTCCTGCAAAACAATTGGTTATATCTATTAAGAATCTCAAAATATTCATATCCTTTGATGCAGAAATTCAGCTTTTATCACTCCTTTAAAATGGAGATAATCAGAACTGGAAATTCCTCAAAGATATTTATAAAAGTGTTCCTTGTAATATTTATAATATGCACAATAACAAGTTATACAGACACAATGTATTGAAACACCTACTACGAATACAGTAGGTTGTTACACCGCCATTTAAATGATAGTTATAAAGACATCAGAGAAATGCTTGCTTTTTGAGGTAAAAATCAGGAAATAAACTTGGAGAGATAGTTGTTCTTTCATGTTCATTGCAGCATTATTCACAATAGCCAAGATTTAGAAGAAGCTTCAGTGTCCACTGATGGATGACTTGACAAAGAAGCTATGGTGTGGTATACAGTGTAATAATGTTCAGCCACTAAAAAGAAGGAAAACCTGCCATTTGCAATAACATGTATGGACTTTGAGGATATTATAACACGTGAATTAAACCAGACAAAAGACAAAACTGTATGAGCATGTGGTATCTTAAAAAAGAAAGCAAAACTCATAGGAAGAGACAGATAGTTACCAGGCATTGGAGGTGGTAGGGAATGCAGAGATTTGGTAGAAGGCTCAAACTTCCAGTGAGCAGTAAGTTGTGAGGATCTACTGTACAGCAGGTGATTATAGTTAATAACACTGTATTACATATTTGAAAGTTGCCAAAAGAGTAGATCTTAAATGTTCTAACCACAAAATAAAATGGTAATTATGTGATGTGATAGAGGTGATAGTTAATGCTATGGTAGAATCATTTTGCAATACATAACTGTATAAAATTAACAAACAATGTTATAGGTCATTTCTATCTCAAAGCTGGGGAGAAAAAGAAAACTTTATTTTGAAAAGTTTTAAAACTTGTTTGATAAAGTGTTTTTAAACTGATTTAACAGAAGGGATTTAGTCAGAAAGACAATCTACAGCTTCTTCAACTTCTCAACAAAGTCACTTGATTCTTATTTTTATATGGAAATATCAGGGTCATTTCTTAGTACGCAAGAGAGGAATCTTAAAAATCCCAGAAACATGTTCATGTTAGCATATAAAACAAGAGCATGCCCAGAAGTTATTAAATCAATTTAGAAAAATCAAGGGTTTTTTTAGAAAATAATGTTGAGGAAAAGAACCATTTTGTACTGCTCTTGCCACATATCATAGGTGGATTTATTTGAAACAAATACAAAGAGTAGCATAACTTCATGAATATGCACCTATGATTGTTACTTATATAGGCCCTCCCTGGTGGCACAGCAGGTTGGGGTGCTGCACTTCCAAGCTAAGCCAAGCCACGCCACAGCCATTTTAGTGCAAGTTTGATTCCCGCCCGCCCGCCCGGAGGTGATCAGCAGACCTCTCCTGACTGGCCTGCTGCTCCCCTCAGCAATGTATTTTGTCCGTCTGCCTGTTCTGCTCCCCACTCTGTTTCTGGTAAATCCTCTAGCCTCCCCCTGCCCCACTGGCCCATTTCTGTATGCATAAATAAATAAAATCTTTTTAAAAAAAGGTTACTTATAATATTTTATGAAAAATAATCTCTTCTATTAATCATGGATTTTTATTAAACTATTCTTCAGTGTTTCTATGTTATGTTTATTGCCCCTTCTCCTTGCTGAAAGATTATAGAGCACAAACATAGAACAGCTCTATCATTGCAGAAAGTTTTACTTGACTGGTCCGCCATTAAACCAAGATGAAAAAGTAATTCAATGGAGGAAATATAGCCTTTTCAACAAATAGGACTGGAGCAATCAGGCATTTACAGGTTAAAACATAAACATATACATATATTTACATGTTTTATATATAAAAATAAATTTAAAACATATATATAAATTTTAAAAATCCAACTCAAACTGACTTAAACAAACAAAAAAACCCACAAAAACAGGACTTTAAAATTTCAAACAAAAATAACGCACCATTGTATGGTTTATTCCAGGAACAAAAGACTTAACTGACCATTTTAAAACGCATTCAAAATATACCATCACCATAATGTGCTAAAGAAAACATGATCATATTAATTTAAATAAATTCAGCATCCACTCACTTATTTGAAAAATCTGAGCAAACAGTTGGCAAAGCACCATGTACGTAGTGTTGGCATGGCAGATGGTTTGTCCAGGAGATGCACATGTAGGGAAGACCCAGTCAGGTTAGGTGTTATAAAGAGGACAACATGCCACCACGATTGTGCAATTCGTTTGGATAAACTGTCCTGATTTGGCTAAGAGTTCGTAATTGTGAGCCCCAAAGTAACCCCATTGAACCTGGATTTGCTTGGCAGGCAGCATGTTGCCTCTGCACCCATCACAACAGAGAAAGGGGGATAGTGAAGCAGGATATGAGAATGCTCCTCTGGACACCAGTGCTGATTGCCCACTGCCCGAGTCCTGGCAATTTGCAAAAGGTTATCAATTTCCAATTAATCTATAGAATAATGAATTTAATCTATTAATGCATCTATTAATAGACTGACTTGCAATCAAAATCCCAGTAAGGCTTATTGAAGATACAGTCAAGTTGATTGTAAATTTATGAAATGAAAGTAGAATAGTCAAGTACTTATGAAAAAGAGTAAGTTAGAAGCTTCACACGATACCTGACCATAAGTTATATTATATAGCTATATTAATCTATCCATTATGGTATTGGCAATTAAGACACATAAAACAATGAAATATAGAGAACCCAGAAATAGACCAATACAAATATGCCTAGCTGACTTTCACA
The DNA here is from genome assembly GCF_000260355.1 of Condylura cristata. Taxonomy (NCBI): domain Eukaryota; kingdom Metazoa; phylum Chordata; class Mammalia; order Eulipotyphla; family Talpidae; genus Condylura; species Condylura cristata. The sequence goes on from NW_004567105.1 coordinate 52,752,919, forward strand.
GAAATTAAAAATTTAATATGCTAAGGCTAGCTTTTCCCACCAAGTGGTAGTGGAAAATTTGGAAATCTCTAAACAATATAATAATAAATCTTCAGTGTGTATCTTACATTTTACCCAAAAATTAGCGCAAAATGAATTACAAATTTAAAGGTAAACATAGAATAAAAACATTTTTAAAAGTCTTGAGTTAGAAAAAGAATTCTTCCCTAAGACACCAAAAGCACAGCACATATAAGAAAATATTTCATAAATAAGATTTAGTAAGTTAAAATTTGATTTCAAAATATATTGCTAAAAGCATGAAAAGGCAAGCTGCAGGTTTGGAACAAATATTTACAAATAATATATCCTGTAAAGGACTTCTATCTAGACCATTTAAGTAACTCTGAAAACTCAACTAAAAGAAAAAAGGCAAAAGAAAATGGATACTACAGCAAAGAGGATATATGGATGACAAATAAAGACATGAAAAATTGTTCAACATTATAATCCATTATGGAAATACAAATTCAATTACATTAAAATATAATTACACACCTATTAAAATGGATTTTTAAAAGAAGTTTGACAATACCAAGTGGTAGATAAGATGCATGGTAAATGTAACTGTCATTAATTGCTGATGTGGATATAAATTAGTATAGCTATTACGGAAAATACTGCTAAACATTTCATATGATCTAGCAATTCCACTTTATGTATTTAACCAAGTGAAATCAAATTTAATATATTATAAAATCTTACATGTAAATATTTATAAGTTATTTTCATAATCACCAAAAACTAAAGTCCTCCAACTGCCCTTTATTCACAGAATGGATAAACAAATTGTGGTACATCTATACAACAGAATAACACACAGTAATATAAAGACATAAAGCATTAATACACTTGAATAAATTTTTTTTACACTTGAATGAATTTCAAAAGCATTACTGTGAGTGGAATAAGTCACTCTCAAAATATAACATTGAATCATTCTACTTATGTAACATTCTGGAAAAGCTAAAGGATAGAAATAAAGATAGGGGCCCCTCCTTGATGGCTCAACAGGTTAGGATGCAGCACCACAAGCTGGATGTAGCTGCTTCAGTTCAAGTTTGATCCCCAGCCCCGGAGGTTACTCACATGGCGGGCAGACCTCTCCTGACCCATCCGCTGCTCCCCTCAGCAGTGTACCTCATCAGTCTCCTTGTTCTGCTTCCCACTCTGTCTCTGGTGAAGCCTCTCACTGCCCCTCCACCTCTGGCCTGTACCCCGGTTCTGTATGCATTAAAAAAAAAAAAATAGAGTTAGGGATAGAGACAGGGTAGTTGCCAGGAGTGAGGGACTTAGTAGTGTTTGACTATAAAGGAGAAGCATCTGGGAGGGCATTTTTTTGGAGTGATGGAATTGCATTGTAACCTTATTGTGATGGTAGTTACATGAATATCAGCATGTGCTAAAACAGAATTATGTGGAAAAAAATACAGCAGGGCCCTCCCTGGTGGTGCAACAGGTTAAAGCACAGCACTGTGAAGCTAGCTACCGCCACTTCATCTCAATCCCCTGCCAGGGCGGTGACTCACATGGCCCAGCAGACCTTTCCTGTCTGGCCCACTACTCCCCTCAGCAGTGAACTTTGTGGATCTGCCTGTTCTGCTCCCCACTCTGTCTCTGGTGAATCCTCTCACCACTCCTACACCTCTGGCCTGTACCTCAGTTCTTTATGCATAAATAAATAAATCTTCAGAAAAAAAATATAGCAATACTTACCATACATAAATTTTTTAATTAACTGTTTTTTAAGATTTATTTATGCATACAGAACTGAGGTACAGGCCAGAGTTGCAGAGGGTGAGAGGCTTCACCAGAGACAGAGTGGGGAGCAGAACAAGCAGATCGACAAAGTACACTGCTGAGGGGAGCAGCAGGCGGGTCAGGAGAGGTCTGCCACTCCATGTGGTCACCTCCGGGGCAGGCGGGAATCGAACTCATGTGGAAGTGGCTTTAGCTTCTCAGTGCAGTGCTTTAACCCGCTGTGCCACCAGGGTGGGCCTAAAATAACTTTTTAAAAGTGGCACTTTAATGGTTCAGGAACATTGTCTTTCAGAATGGTTGAACTCAAGGGCTTAAGCAACAGCAGTGAGGACTAACCTCTCTAATTCTTGTCTCTCTTTTCTAGGCTAGTATTAGTCTAAGCCTGACCCTTCCTTCAATGGAAATGACTCCCATTTCTCCAGCTTGGGTTATGTGTTCATCCTGGAATTATGGACCATATCATCCTGTGGCCAGAGAAACAGGTTGTGCAGATTAGTTGGGCCTGGGTTATGTGCCCAACGCCAGGGGCATGATGGTAGGTTAGAGTCAAACTGACCCAATCTGCAAGGACTACTAACATGGAGATGTTATTCCCAAATAAAAACCAAATTGCTGTTACTAGAATAAAGAGAGTATTTGCTAGGCAGAAACTACAGATTTCTCTGACTTGCCACTTCCATTTATTTAACTCTGGATTATCTTATGTTGACTGTGTACTATGATATCTAACCCATAAACCATACATTTTTAAAAACCAAAGATTTTTCCTAAGTTTTATTTTAGCTTTCATCACCACACACATTTTCTTCCACTTAGTGAGTGCTCCATAGTATTACGATGCCAGAATGATATCATGAGTGATAATAATTTTATAAGCATGCTTATAAAACTATACCTTCATGTATATACCAAAAACCTCTAAAGGCACATTATTTCCTGTTTCTCTGCAACCACATTAATAGCTACACTCTGCTTCAATCTTGCTTCTCTCTACTGAGATTTTAACATGTATTGTTCAGATTTCCAACAACAGCAAATCAATCATTACATCATCATCCATCATGTCTGAGATCTCAGTAATGAAGGTGTCTTTCTTTCCATATTAGCAATTTGGGTAGGCAAAGGGGTCACAAAGATATATGACAGAAGACTGGAGAATGAGATTAAATAAGATTAAGCAAAATTCCATTTTCTGGGTCCCTCTTTGCTGCAAGAGTTTTGTTGATCCACAGAATGAAGGGGCCAATTATTTGGAAGTTTTTTCTTCAATTTTCAGGAGAAAACTGTACTGAAATCACCTTTTTTCCTATTATGGGTCTAGCAGAGAGCTGGGAAAAAACAACCATAAATTATCACATGTTTATTTTGAAGTTGTAAAAAGAAATACTTAAACTGCCTAAAAATCATCATTTCTAACATTTCTAGCAGTGAGGTCCAGGTTAATTGTTCAAAGGTACCACAGTTTAGGTACTTTCATTGCCACAGACAGCACAGCTCTGTATGATTTGGCCCTCAGTCTCTGGATCCCTCATCTGGCCACAGATTGTTCCATTTCTATCAGTCTCATTTATTTCTCAGACTTAATGTTAAATTCCCACTTGGCATCTTTGCCCTCCCTCTAGTTCAGGGTTTCTTCAACTAGGCACTATTGATATTTGGGGTTTGATAATTCTTTGTTGTAAGAGAATTGTCCTATACTTTATAAGATGCTTAACAGAATCCTGGTCCTCTCCCTATTAGAAGTCACTAGAACTCCTCTTGGTCCTGAGCTTTGATATCTGGCTTGGCCCTGAGCTCCGAGCTGCTACTCACTCTGAGGTCCTAGCAGCAAGCAGCAGCAGCAGCGTTATCTGGGAGTTCACTAGGAATGAGAGCTTTGTGCATCAACCCAGGCCAGGAAAATCAGAAACTTCACTTTAACATGATCCTCACATTGAACTAAAATGTCTCCAGAAATGGCAAAACTTTACAAAATCACTCTCAGTTATGATTACTGCTCAAACTGGAGTTATTTACCTCCACTCACATTGTGGATGTTTTATTTTCATCATCCTGAGCTGAGTATCAGAGGTTCTCCTGACCACTCCATCCTATGTATAAGATCTTGCTTATTTCACTCATTGCCTTCTCACTGGAGTATGTATCTTATGCAAACAGGAAGCTTACATATTTGTGTTC
>NW_004567105.1:52757131-52760025 GCF_000260355.1 Condylura cristata
GGGGGGGGGTAGTGAGAAAACTCACCAGAGACAGAGTGGAGAGCAGAACAGGTAGATCCACTGAAATACACTGCTGAGGGGAGCAGTGGTCAAGACAATGACACCATGTGGGTCAACTCCCTGGCCAGGGATGGAACTGCTACAGTGGTGCTACAGTGGCAGCCAATAGCTTCATAGTTCTGCGGCTTAACCTGTTGCTCCACAAGGGAGATATGAATTTTTACTTCTTAATCTGATATTTTTACCTAACTTAAATTTCATCAGCACAGGCACCATTTCTTAATCTTAAAATCAACTCACTCCCAAGTTACTCCCAAGTTACTGCTCTTGCTCTTCTTCCTCCTTCTCCCTTTCATTATTCATCCAAGCACCTTTTGTGTACTAGAGCCTAGGTATACCTGAGAGATACTGAGACAAGGTTTCTGACCTCATCTTCCTTACAGACACCCTCAGGAGGCACTGGATAGGCAACTAACTGTAACACAGTGGATACTGTTTGCGTTGTGAACAGATTTTACCAGGAAAAATCCCAGTGCACCTGGAAGGCTTTGAAAAACATCTTTCACATTTTGCTCATATTGTAGGTGCCCACATATGTAGATTTCTTTCTTGTTCTGGATTTCAGGTCTTTGGGGACTGAAACTTTATATTTTCATCTGTCAGCATCCTCCCCAGTACACAGTATGATGTTTTAAACACAGCAAACATCCAATAATTGCTTATTGAATCAGTTAATAGTTCAACTTTAAAATACAGTTGTGGAGACTATCTTTTATCCTAACTTGAATAGAAAAAACATTTTTAATCACTCTACTTAGCATAAGGACATCCCTAAAGGGAAGCAAATAAAAAGTATTTTAATTTATTTGGTCCCTCAAAAGATATAATGGGAACTTGAAATTGAGAGGAAGTCAGGTGAATGAGGAGCACATGAAAAAAATCAGACAAATATTAAAAGTAATTCAGATAGGAGAGGGCTGTTGAACTGGAAAACTATTAATGGTGTTAATCAGTTTCCACTGTGAACTGTTAACACTCAGAAAAATGCTGAAAGCACCTGGAAGGCACATTTGTGAAACCAGGGAGCCACAGCAAACATTTTCTTTGTTCTGTCAACTTGGGAAAACAGAATAAATATAACCCCCATTTTTTTTTAATGTGAAATAGAGGTGGTTTTGGTTTAAGCAATCATATTATTTATAGACTTCCAAATTGTTCCATATGGCTAAAAACAGAGAATCTGAACTTGTAGTTCATTAGGTATGTTAACAGGAGAGTGTATTTTCTCAGTCACAGGAGAGATGCATTCCTTGTGGTATATTTTTGTGAGCCACTGAAAGTCCGGGGATGTGGAACCCGCTGATACTCAGACATGGGGGTAAGCCAGGCAGCTGTTGAGAAAAGAGAATTTTTATTTCAACATAGTCAAAGAAACACGTGATGCTGGCTGTGATTTATGATGACAAAAAGACAGTTAATCCAGCGCGCCGGGGAAGGAAGAGTGGGAGGGACACTGATCAGAGGTAACGAGGACTAGAAGTGAAGAGGCAGGTCATAGATAACGTCAAATTCTGCTTTGCCAAGCAGAAAGTCTGGCACCAAGCAGAAGAATACTGATTCTGGTCTCAGACTACTTTTTAAATTCCCTGATCTCTCAGTTTTAAACACAAGATCAGCTAGAAGGCCATTCAAACTTCCCTGGGGATGGTTTAGCATGAACAGGAAAAGATTTCCGAGAGATTCAACATCCAATGAGGTTCCTTGTTTTATTCACATTAGCCTGCTATAGGGCTTGGTTTACTAGCACCTTGCATGTCATGGGCAAAAGGTAGGCATTATTACCCCTATATTGAGGGTGAGGACAAAAGGGCTCAGAGAGCGGAAGGGACTTATTGAAAGTCACCACAAGCTAGTAAACTGCAGAAGCACAATTCAAAGGTAGTTCTTTCTGGCTGAAAAGGGCATATTGTGCATTTACATTCTTGCTATTACACTGAGGTTCTAGCAGCAGCAGAAGCAGCAACGTTATCTGGGATTTCAATAGGAATGAGAGCTTTGTGCATCAACCCAGGCCTGGAAAATCAGAACCTTTACCTGAACATGATCCTTGCAATGATTCATACTTTTAGCATTCCAAAGAGTACTCAGGGATCCCCATACCTGCACATTGTACAAGGGTCCAGCAATCATGTGCATACAGAGAAAGGAGACTCTAAGTATAAAAGAACATGTGCATAGAGGAGGAGGAAAAAGGATAATAGTTTACCATAAAACACCCACAGTTGCCCATTCCCATGTGAATAAATGCCCAACCAAACAGGGCTGGTCTGAAGCTGGGCCACTGAGACCCAAAGGCTAGTCACAAGACTAAGGTACCTTCTAGCAGGAAACAATAGGAAAGGAGTTCTGAAGAAGGTCCCAGAATACTGGCACCTATGGAGAAAATCAAGATGATGACAGCCTTCCCCCAGGTCTCTTTCCTCAAGTGTCCCCATGTTTCTCTTCCACATGTCTCCTCTGAGTCCTCCAAATCCCTGGTACAAGTCTAAAGGAAAGAAGCAAGTGCACCTTCCTTCTATGCTTCTCTTTCTGAGCCCACCTGCTTTCTGTGTTACAAAGCTTCACCTGGCTCTCAGCTCTGCCTGCCAGTAAGTGAGGCAGGAACATGGCACCCCACTCCTTCATAAAGATGTCCCTGATCAATGTTCTCATTAAAATTGGAAACACTGTCCCAGATCTCAATGTTTGTTAGCCATTAGGATCACCAAGGGTGATGCCAGATCCCACCCTAGAACAAGTGGATCGAATTCTCTGATGTGGAGTATGGATTTCAGTAGTAATTTCAGCTCTCTGGTGACTCTAATCCGTAACATGAAGTTGTATGTGGCTTCATA
>NW_004567105.1:52760730-52762968 GCF_000260355.1 Condylura cristata
AAAATTCTTTCTCCAATTAGAATCTCTGAGACCTGAATCACACCATTTCTCCAGCAATAAATGCCAGTTTATAGGAAATGTGGGGAAGAGAAAAGAACAAGTGAACTAAGAGAATGGGGGAGCCGCCAACCAGTTTCTAACAAACTCAAAGATGGCATTTAAAAAGAAGACATCCAATCTTCCACTTTCAGATACAGATGTTCACTTTTTTTTTTTTTTTTTTTGAGAGCAGAAAAGTCGGATTTATTACAATACAAGCCACATTTTTTAAATAATGAAGTTTTAAAAAAATTCTTTGGGAGTGAGGCCTGGGAATCTTTGACTCTGTCCTCAATGCATTTTGGTATATAATTCCTGCTTCACAGCAGGAAATTCTATCCCCCTGAGTTTTCTGGCATGCCACTGTAGTGGGTTTTGGTATTAAAAGCACAGTTCTTCTTAGATTTTGGGTAGCATTTGGACTTGCTGAGTTTTTGTTGGGCTTGTCTAGACTTGCACTGCCCAAGCCACCAGCTATATGAGATGGATTCAAGTTGACATATTATGTGCAGCATAAAATATACAACAGCATTCCAAGATTTAGTACAAAGGAGGAAAAAATAAAACATTTTGTCAATAGTATTTCTAATGATTTACGAAGTAAAATATTGTGTGTGTGTGTGTGTATCAAAACAATTTATTGTTGTTCTAGGATAGCTACCAGAATGTTTAAATGTCATATGTGGCTCACATTATATATTCATTTAACATCATAGCTTTAGGGATTTGCTACTCAAAATATGGTCTCTTGATGAGCAGTGACAATGTCCATTGGAAATTGTCATAAATAGAATTGAGCTTCCTCCTAAACTGAACCAGAATCTGCATTTGACAAAGCTCTATAGGCCTCTGCCTTTCCTTTAACTTTTGCATTTTCTCAGACTTTCCTTTAACTTTTGCATTTTCTGAAGCCCTGTGGTCAAAGAGGCTCCAATGATCATTCTGCTTGCTTGCCCCAATCAGGACCGCATTCAAATTCTCTTAAGTACGTCATCGCCATCACCATCACAACCATCAACATCATCCTCACTATCATCATCACATCACCACCAGGTTAGCTACCTTTCTGCTCAGAGACAGGAGATAGAAAATTTTTTCCCTTTTAAGTGCTCTCTTGCAATTGAAGCCTTTTGATTTTCAGCTCTGCTCTCAATCACTATAGAACACCATTTACTATTTTTTTTCTTTTTCCTTAATACCTCTTCTTCCAGACCTCCTTTAGATCTTATTTTTCTATTCTCAGCTAATTCCATCTTTGTCTCCTTGGACCTACTTCCCAGCCTTTGCCATCAGGCTCAGTGCCTTTTTGGAGACACTGTCTTCCTCAAACAAATTTACTAAATTCTGGGGTGTCACCAGTCTGTTCTTTATGGTAAATCTGAAAATGGTCATTTAGAGAGAGGACTTTGATAAATGTTCTTGGCTTTGGAAGGTCAGACAAAAGGAAAAACAAGAGGGAGGGGCTGAACTCCTCAGAGACCAAACAGGAAACAGTAAGGTGAAGTGCGTTTACTTCAAATGGAGTGGGTTCAGTGAAGCAAAGAGAGCACACAGGAACTTTGCGATTCTAATTTTGGCTCTCATATTAGCTTCCATCACAAATTCAGGAAAAGTCACCAAGCTCAGCTACCCCAATTTCCTCCATGTCAATGGGGACAATGCTATCCTTCTATGCCAAAGGGAACTGGAATTAAAAATACATAAATAAAAATGGGCACTCTTGAAAAAATAAAAGCAAGCCAGTTTTCTTGTTCATTAGCAGCATTTAGGTTTACATGGTCCAGGAGAGTTATATATCCCCATTCACGAATGGAAATATTTTGTGTATTTTATTGGTCAAATGGATAATACAGATAATACCTCCATTTTGAAAAGCTAAGTAGTTCTTCAAGCAAGTCATTATTCTAGAACACCTCACTGATATAAATCAGCTCGTAAAATCCATTACATTGATTTGGTGACTCTAGGACCTTCACTTCCACAAGTGAAATGAGCAATTTAATACTCAAAAGAGAGCCCCTTCGTGACAAAGAGGAAATTTGAGTGCTATTATGCTCATATTAAAGCTAGAGATATTCAGTATTGGAAATCTGTAGAAACTGGAAACAAATTCATTTTTACTAAAGGGATCTTATAGAGAACTAGTTCTATAAAATTCCTAGTATTTTTTCTACCCTACAATTAAAAAAAAAAAAAAAA